>NC_077229.1:98857527-99097527 GCF_027887165.1 Monodelphis domestica | reverse complement strand
ATTTGTTCAGCCATTCCCCAATTGATGGGCATCCCCTCGTTTTCCAATTTTTGGCCACCACAAAGAGTGCAGCTATGAATATTCTTGTACAAGTCTTTTTCCTTATTATCTCTTTGGGGTACAAACCCAGCAGTGCTATAGCTGCATCAAAGGGCAGACAGTCTTTTATCACCCTTTGGGCATAGTTCCAAATTGCACTCCAGAATGGCTGGATCAATTCACAGCTCCACCAGCAATGAATTAGTGTCCCCACTTTGCCACATCCCCTCCAGCATTCATTACTTTCCATAGCTGTCATGTTAGCCAATCTGCTAGGTGTGAGGTGATACCTCAGAGTTGTTTTGATTTGCATCTCTCTGATTATAAGAGATGTAGAGCATTTTTTCATGTGCTTATTAATAGTTTTGATTTCTTTGGCTGAGAGCTGCCTGTTCATGTCCCTTGCCCATTTATCAATTGGAGAATGGCTTGATTTTTTGTACAATTGATTTAGTTCTTTGTAAATTTGAGTAATTAAACCTTTGTCAGAGGTTTTTATGAAGATTGTTTCCCAATTTGTTGCTACCCTTCTGATTTTGGTTACATTGGTTTTGTTTGTACAAAACCTTTTTAATTTGATGTATTCCAGATTATTTATTTTGCATTTTGTAACTCTTTCTAATTTTTGCTTGGTTTTGAAGTCTTTCCCCTCCCAAAGGTCTGACGTGTATGCTATTCTGTGTTCGCCTAATTTTCTTATAGTTTCCTTCTTTATGTTCAAGTCATTCACCCATTTTGAATTTATCTTGGTGTAGGGTGTGAGGTGTTGATCTAAACCTAATCTTTCCCACACTGTCCTCCAATTTTCCCAGCAGTTTTTTATGAAATAGGGGTTTTTGTCCCAAAAGCTGGGATCTTTGGGTTTGTCATATACTATCTTGCTGAGGTCGCTTGCCCCCAGTCTATTCCACTGATCCTCCTTTCTGTCTCTTAGCCAGTACCAAATTGTTTTGATGACCACTGCTTTATAATATAGTCTGAGATCTGGGACTGCAAGACCCCCTTCCTTTGTATTTTTTTTTCATTATTTCCCTGGATATCCTTGATCTTTTGTTCTTCCAAATGAACTTTGTTATAGTTTTTTCTAAATCAGTAAAAAAATTTTTTGGAAGTTCCATGAGTATGGCACTAAATAGATAGATGAGTTTGGGTAAGATGGTCATTTTTATTATATTGGCTCATCCTACCCATGAACAGTTAATGTTTTTCCAATTGTTCAAGTCTAGTTTTAGTTGTGTGGAAAGTGTTTTGTAGTTGTGTTCATACAGTTTCTGTGTTTGTCTCGGGAGATAGATTCCTAAGTATTTTATTTTGTCTAAGGTAATTTTGAATGGGATTTCTCTTTCAAATTCTTGTTGCTGAGCTGTGTTGGAATTATATAGAAATGCTGATGACTTATGTGGGTTTATTTTGTATCCTGCAACTTTGCTAAAGTTGCTGATTATTTCGATTAGCTTTTTGGTTGAATCTCTAGGATTCTTTAAGTAGACCATCATGTCATCTGCAAAGAGCGATAATTTGGTCTCCTCCTTGCCTATTTTATTGCCTTCAATTTCTTTTTCTTCTCTAATTGCTACTTCTAGTGTTTCTAATACAATGTCAAATAATAGAGGTGATAATGGGCATCCTTGTTTCACTCCTGATCTTAATGGGAATGGATTTAGTTTATCCCCATTGCAGATGATATTAGTTGATGGTTTTAGATATATACTGTTTATTATTTTTAGGCACGACCCTTCTATTCCTATGCTTTCTAGTGTTTTTAGTAGGAATGGGTGTTGTATTTTATCAAAGGCTTTTTCTGCATCTATTGAGATAATCATGTGGTTCTTGTTGGTTTGCTTATTGATGTGGTCAATTATGTGGATAGTTTTCCTAATATTGAACCAGCCCTGCATCCCTGGTATAAATCCTACTTGATCATGGTGGATGACCCTTCTGATCACTTGCTGGAGTCCTTTTGCTAGTATCCTATTTAAGATTTTTGCATCTATATTCATTAGGGAGATTGGTCTATAATTTTCTTTCTCTGTTTTTGGCCTGCCTGGCTGTGGAATCAGTACCATGTTTGTGTCATAAAAGGAGTTTGGTAGAACTCCCTCTTTGCTTATTATGTCAAATAGTTTGTATAGTATTGGAGTTAGCTGTTCTTTAATGTTTGATAGAATTCACTGGTGAATCCCTCAGGCCCTGGGGATTTTTTCTTAGGAAGTTCTTTGAAGGCCTGTTGGATTTCTTTTTCTGATCTGGGATTATTTAAGAAATCTATTTCTTCTTCTGTTAGTTCCAATTAGTTTTTTATTTGGTTTTCCATGTACCATTACTGATCCTTATTTTTATTGCCTTGTGATCTGAAAAGGCTGCATTTATTATTTCTGCTTTTCTGCATTTGTATGCCATGTTTCTGTGACCTAATGTATGGTCAATCTTTGTGAACGTGCCATGTGGTGCTGAGAAGAAGGTGTATTCCTTTTTATCCCTATTTATTTTTCTCCATATGTCTATTAATTCTAATTTTTCTAAGATTTCATTCACTTCTTTCACCTCTTTCTTATTTATTTTTTTATTTGATTTATCTAAATTTGATTCAAGTCTCCCACTAATATGGCTTGACTGTCTATTTCTTCCTTCAATTCTCCTAGTTTCTCCATTAGAAATTTGGGTGCTATATTATTTGGTGCATACATGTTGATTAGTGATATTTCCTCATTATCTAAAGTCCCTTTTAACAAAATATATTTACCTTCCCTATCCCTTTTGATCAGGTCTATTTTTGCTTTGGCTTTATCAGATATCATGATTGCCACTCCTGCCTTCTTTCTGTCAGTTGAGGTCCAGAAGGTCTTACTCCATCCTTTAATTCTGACCTTGTGGGTGTCTACCCGCCTCATGTGCATTTCTTGAAGACAACATATGGTAGGGTTTTGGATTCTAATCCATTCTGCTATTCGTCTACGTTTTATGGGTGAGTTCATCCCATTCACGTTCAAAGTTATGACTGTCACTTGTGGACTCCCTGGCATTTTGATATCCTTCCCTAATTCTAACCTTTCTTCTTCAGCTCTACCTTTTAGTCCAGTGATTTACTTTAAACCAGTCCCCCTTGTCCCCTCCCTTGATATGTTTCCCTTTCTAGTCCCTCCCTTTTTGTTCCCTCCCCCTCCCCCTCTTCTTCCCTCCCTTTTTTGTGTTCCCTCCCCCCTCCCCCCTTGGTTTTCCCTTCTCCCTTCCCTTGTTGGGTAAGATAGAATTCATGATCCCAGTGGATCTGGATGTTCTTCTTCTCTCAGAGTTGATTTCCCTGAGAGTAAGGTTTAAGTAAAAACTCTCTTCCTCTCCTTCTTATAGGAGTTTTCTTCCCCTCCCCTTCCCATGTGAATCTTTGTGTGAGAAAGATTATTCTATTTGGTTTTTCTTTTCCCCCTATTTACACATTACATTTTCCCCACATGTTAATATACATAGATTGATATAAATGTAGTCCTTATAGAAGAGAGTTTGAGTAAAAGAAAGAGTAACATTTTTCTCCTTTTCCCTTTCCTTCATATTTACCTTTCAGGTATTCCATGCTCTTTGTTTTTCGATATAGAAACTTTCCACAGAGCTCTCGCCTTTTCTTTTGCAAAAACTTGGAAATGTTCTATTTTGTTGAATGCCCATACTTTCCCTTGGAAGTATATAGTCAGTTTTGCTGGATAGCTGATTCTTGGTTGAAGGCCCAGCTCTCTTGCCTTTCTGAAAATCATGTTCATGCCTTACAGTCATTCAGAGTGGAAATTGCAAGGTCTTGTGTGACCCTGATTGGCATTCCTTTATATCTAAATTGTCTTTTTCTGGCTTCTTGTAAGATTTTTTCCTTTTGCTTGAAAGCTTTGGAATTTGGCAATTACATTCCTGAGAGTTGTCTTTTGGGGAGTTAGTGTAGAGGGTGTTCTGTGAACTCTTTCAGTGTCTGTATTGTCCTCTTGTTCTAGGATCTCTGGGCAATTTTCTTTGATTATATCTTGTATTACGATGTCGAGTTTGCTGTTTATTTCTGGCTTTTCTGGTAGCCCAATTATTCTTAAATTGTCACTTCTCCCTCTATTTTCCAAGTCTATGACCTTGTCAGTGAGATATTTTATGTTCTCCTCTAACTTCTTGGTCTTTTGGCTTTGCTTTATTAATTCTTGCTCGTTGTCTTCGAGTTGCTTAATTCTGACCTTTAAAGCCTGGTTTTCCTTTTCAGTTTGGTCAAACTGGTTTTGTAGATACGTGAATTTCTTTTGCATTATTTCCCACTTTTCCTCCCAGAAGGCGTCCATCTTTTTTATCTTTTCCTATTCAAATTCTTCATGGGTTTGTGGAGAGTTTCCATTTCCTTTGGAAGGTTTTGGAGCATTTGCTTGTGTTTCCTCTTCTATCTCCTCTGTATTTTGTATTTTTGCTCCATAAAATGTGTCCAAAGTCGCTCCCCTTCTTCTTGTTTTTCTTGGAGTTTTGAGGCTTTTGTGCTTCTGTCCTGTTTGCCATCTCTATCTGAGTGGGGAGGAATAGCTTTTCTTATCTCTGTCTGGTGTTCAGAGGCTTTAGCCCTAGGCAAATTGTTGCTTCTCCTCAGATGTTCTGTCTTCCCGGGGAAGCCAGGAATTGCTGGTGTTTTGGTGTTACTGCCCTCCTCAGTTCCCTCCCAATGCTTCTCCGTTGTCTTACTTCCCCACTCTGAGCCTGGCTTGGCACTCTCTTGGCACTTGCCTTTGCTGGCCAGAAGACCCAGTATTCTGAGGGGGGACGGTCCTCGGCTTCCTGAAGCTCTGAGGGCTCCTGATAGGATTAACTTTCCCTGGGTTGAACCGAGTATGCCCTGAGGCAGGGACCTTCTGTGAGACTCTGATGGGAGGATTCAGCCAGGGGGCTACACGCTCCCCCGTCTCTTTGTTTCCCTGCTGTCTGTGTTGGGTGCCCCTGTGACTGAGTCAGGTTGTTTTCAAGAAGTGGCCTTCAGAATAGCCGGCCTTGAGGCTCTGAGGTTCCCTCTGCTACCTCGGACTCAGCACTCTGGGTTGGGGGGGGTGGTCCTGGGATCTTCCTTCTGCCTACCCCTTAGGTCTGAGTGATCTCAGATTCTGGCTTTTGGGGCGGGTGGTACCTTTTAATCCAGGTCCAGGAGGAGGATTCCCGGGGTCTATGCTGTTGTTCATTTTGAATTTCGGTGCCCTAGGAGCATATAGTTTGAGATCAGTAAGGGAATGTTTCCAGAGATCTGAACTTTAGCTTTCTCTAAGCTGCCATCTTGACCGGAAGTCTCTCTTAGTTAGAATTTAAAGGAAGCCAGGGAGGTTAGTAGCTGGAATGGAAGAAGGAGAGTATTCCAGGTATGGGATTCAGCCCAAGAATATGCCCCAAATGTAGAGATGACATGTCTTGGCTGTGGAACAGCCAGGAGACTGGTGCCATTGTTGCACATGCAGGGGAGTGAGAAAGAGGTTAGGTTAGGAAGAGTTGTGTATGCCTCGCAGAGAGCTTTGGATGTTTGATACCGGAAGTGATAGGAAGCTCCCTGGAGTTTACTGAGTAGGGAGTGATGTGATCAGACCCGAGCTTTAGGGAATTTGCTAAATGGAGGCTGGATTAGTGGGGAGAGACTTAAAGGCAGACAGGCAGACTCTAGCAATAATCCAGGTGTAAAGTGAGTGGCGGCAGGGAGAGACGGGAGAGGATTAGAGATGCTGCAAAAGCAAAACTGGATATAGGGATCGCTGGGCCAGGAGAGATAGATGGGAGATTTGTGTGGCCCAGTACCATAGCGAGGAAGGTAGGAGAGGGGGCGTGATTAAGGAAGGCTTCGGGAGGAGTTTGCTGCCCCACCCTCCAGACCTCCAATCAGAGGGGAGAGGTCCCTGAAAGCGCAGGGAAGATGTAGAGCATCCTAAACGGAGTCAATCTGAGAGATAGTTGAGATTTCACACCCATTTACTTATCCCAAGTGACACAAGATGCTCCTTAGAACTGAAACCAAGCTGTGCTGCTGCTCAAGCATTTATTAAACGCATGCAGTAGATGAGGAATTGCGGGAATTAAGAGGAAAACCAAACTCCTGGTTCCCTCCTCCTCCCACCGCCAAATTTTCATAGATTTATTTGGTCTATACTTATTAGAATGTAAGCACCTCGAGGGCAAGAACAGTCCTGCTTAGTAGGAGAAACTTAATAGAGGCGAATTGACTGAGCCCATATAAAATAAATTCATAATAATGGTCGGACATGGGAGCAGGTGAGCCTAGCTTTTGGAAGGATATGGCTGCTTACGTCCAAGGCTGGCTCCCCCCTTTTGTGAGAGCATTCTGGCTTGGTCTTTTGATCATGTGGCTCCAGAGCGAAGACCGAATCCAATATGTAAATGCTAATGGCCGTCATCATCATTATTAACAATAATAATATTATCTAGATGCCGAGTAAAATAAACAGGACAAGGAGAACATTATACACAGTAACTGAAACATTGTGGACCTATCAAATGTAATAGACTTTGCTGCTAGCAACAATGCAATGATCCAAGACAATCCAGAGGAACTTGAAAGAACTGTAGGAGTAGAAATCCAGAAGAAAACATGATTTATCACTTATTTATATGGATATATGATTTGGGGTTTTGGTTTTAAAAGAATATTACAAAAATAAATAATATGGAAATAGGTTTTGGATGAAAATATGTATATATATATATATATATATATATCAGTGGAATTGCTTGTCAACTATGGGAGGAAGGAGGGAAGAATCATGTAACCATGTAAAAAATAAATGAATTTTAAAAAAATATTATCTAGAGGTAATAGGGAATAACTGAAGGTTTTTGAGTAGGAAAAAATGATAAAATCTAACCATTGTGTCAGGAATATCAGTTTGCCAGCATTGTGGAGGATGGACTTGGAGAGAAGGGAGACATTAGAGTCAGGGAGAGAATACAAATTATTAATAATTAATAATAATAACAACTAATTATCTAGGCAAGAGATGACAAGGACATGAACTTGGTTTGTAGTCATTTTAAGTGTGAAGAAGGGAAGAAAATAGGAGAGCAACATTGCACAGTAATAAATTATAATTTGAGGTGGGGGGGCCCTTAATAACAATCAGAATCAGGAAAGGTTTCTCATAGAAGGAAGCACTTGAAATGAGCTGGGAAAGATGCTGAAAGTTGAAAGTAAGCACAAATTGGAATCATCTTCTTTGCATGCTGTGCATTCCAGGTCTCCCCCACCCCACCCTAGTTCATAACTGCAGCAGCTGGATGTGGGGAGAGGTAAAAATTTCCATCCAGTTCACAGAGACAGGGCCTTAGAAGTATAATTTGATTCAAGAAGTCAGGCACCACCTGGTCTGAAGGAAAACCCGTGTTTTTCATAGGTAAGCTCCCTGGGGACTCCTTTGAAGAGGAATAAGTACTAATGGGGGTAATGAGGAGAGACTAGAGGAGTTGATGAGCACCAATAGGCAAGTGAAGAGGAAGGGAGAAAAGAACATCAATAAAAGACTAAAAATACTTCAAAGAGAGCAGAAGCAAGTTCAGAAAGTGACAGGAGCAAGTAGTCTTGCTACTATAGTGCTACATTTAATATGCATTCAGAAAACAAATACATGAGATTTCAGTTTTATATACAAATCTCTTTCCCTCTTCTTTGTATATTGAAATGTTCACTTTTATTGATGTTAAATCCACACACACAAAAAAAAGTTTCATCACATAAGCTATGATTTAACTCTGTTGTGTGCCTCTTGAGAACCTAAGGCCTCCAGAAGAATTACCTACCTTTGTGTTATCTGAAAACTTAAAATAATTGATTCCAGTTATATATCATGATTGAAGTTATGATGTAGCAAGCAGCAGTTTCCTGGAGCACTCATATCACAGATCATAGAGTTTCTGAGTTGGAAAAGAGCTCCACATCCATGTAGGAACCCTTGACCTGGGGAAAAAAAGTCAAATTATTAAGCATTTATTAAGAGGACATTTTCCTAAGTGCTTAGGATATGTAGAAAGGCAAGGAGAGACCCTGGTATTCAAGAAGTTCACAATCTGATGGAGGAAACAATAATTTTTATATGATTATTGATAGCTTTGATTTCTTCATCTGAAAATTGCTTGTTCATATCCTTTCACCATGGCTTGTATTCTTATCACTTTGACTTAGTTCTCTACAAATTGGAGAAATGAGACCCTTATCAGAGAAAGTGGTTATAAAAATTTCCCCCCAGTTTTCTGTTTCCTTTCTAATCTTGGTTACATTCATTTTGTTTGTACAAAAGCTTTTTAAATGTAACACAATAAAATATATTTATTTTACATCTTCTAATGTTTTCTCTCTCTTATTTGGTCATAAATTCTTCCCCTTTCCAGAGATCTGCCAAGTAAACTATTTTGTATTCCCCTCATTTAGTTATGGTATCACTTTATATCTAAATTACATACCTATTTTGACCTTATTTTGGTAAAGGGTATGAGATATTATTAGTCTCTTAGCACTGTTTTTCTCATTGCTCCTAATCTGGCTTTCTGGGACCAAACAATAAAAATAATCCTTCTTCCATCTGAGAATCCTTGATACACACACATATGTATGTATGTATGTATGTATGTATGTATGATACATGTATATACATATGTATGGACACACACATGTAGAAAGAAGGCTAGCATATCCCCAACGAGTCTTCTTTTTTTTAGACTAAACATCCTCTGAATTGAACTCATTACATTCCAGATGTAGTCGGATGACAGTACAGAGAAATTGCCACTGCTTTACACTAGAAGCTTTACAGGTTGGTGTGCAACCATTAATAAAATGTCTGACCATTTAGTCAGCTTGGAATTGGTACTGTCATTGACTTCATCTCTTGTAAGAGAAGAGAAGAGACACTCTATATGGAGGAGAGAACAAGAAGAAAATAACCTGAGAATTCTAGGAGAGAATCAGAAGTTTGAAGATCCAACTGGCAACCTCTCTTCCAGCTGGGAAGCTGAGGAGGGAGGGGGATTCCCTGAAGCTGGGAAAGAGCTTATTTCTTTGGAGATCTGCTGTCCCTTCTGAACCCCTGAATCTCTGAACCCCTGAACTCCAATCAAACTCTCTGTGATAGCAGTCGAAAGTCCTCAGTGGGACTGTGGATTGAGACTTTTAAAGGAAGCCATCCACAGATCCCTTCCAAGGATTTCTCTCTCTGTCTCCCTCTCTCTTACCTGTCCCTGGACTCCTATATTCAAGATTTAGTTAGCTTGAGAGTAGGGTCTAAAAGGCACTTGGCAAGAAAGAGGGGTCAAGGCTGAGAAGCCTTGAACCCCCAGACTTTGGAGGGCCAACCTGCTAGAGGGGACAATTTGTAGGGCTTCCCTGTTTACCCACTCTCCTACCTGATATCCTGGCCACCTCTTCCCTGCTTGAACCCCAATAAATTACCTGATATTTAGATTTAGATCTGGGCCAATCTCTATATAACATGGTTAAGGAGATTGAACATTTGGGGAGGGTCACACCTCTCCCCAAAAGGGGGTTGACTTCTAGATCCCAGTGATTCAAGATTGCCTGACCCAAGGAACTGACATCTTTCCTTGGCAGTTAAGTAGTCCTAAAACCCCAAAAGAGACTGACAGTTAATGTCCCTGGGGGAAGCAGAGGCATAAGAAATCATTTTGCCTCTCTCAAGGAAAGATTGGACCTCAGGAGCCCTGGACTTCTCTGAGGGAGGCATCTTGCCATCTCACTGAATCATTCCCTCTCTAGTCTCCTGTCCTCCATCTCCCAGAAAACATTCTCTGGGGAGACATACTGCCCTTTCAAGGAGACAGAACTTGACTCCTCTCCCCCTAGAAGGAAGGAAGGAGAAGAATGATCTCTTCCCTCTCTCAGCCCCATTCCCTCTTTCATCATTACCATCCCTTCTCCAAATCCCTTCATTACACTGTCTCCCATCTTTTCCCCAAGAACAATTTGGAATAAATTGAGGAATGGAAGGCTTTGTGGTATAGAGGAAGGAGCACTGGAACTGGCAACTACCTCTAAATGCAGAGGACATCCTCTCCCTAACTTACTGTGTGATCTTGGGCAAGTCACCCCACTTCATTGATCTCCATTTCCTCATCTATAAAATGAGGTGGTTGGACAAGATGCCTCTGAAATCTAGTCCTTTTAGGTCTACTTATGGATATGATGGAACTTTCATGGGCTTCAAGGAATGAGCGCTATAAGGAATTCCAGGGAAACTTGTAGGAATTGATGCTGAATGAAATTATCCAAATTAGTAGAAAAATATATACAAAGAACACAAGTATGTAAATAAAAATAACCCTTCAAAGAAGCTGAATTACAGTGGCTTATATTGGCCTGAGAGAAGGGTTGATCTCTTGGTAGAGAAACAAGGTGGCGTGGGGGTGACAGGTTCAGAATGCCCAATGTGCCTTCAGATGTGACTGGTTTTGTTGAACTTTTCTTCTGTTACAAGGGAGGATTCAATAGGGCTTTCATAGGAAATGACTTAAAAAGTAAAAAAAAAATAAACTTTTTTTAGAGGAAGAAATTAGTTTGTGAGATGATCAAATCCTTCAAGTAGGTAGTGAGTTAGTTGTTTGGAAGTAGGGAGAAGCAAGTTTGACAGAGAAAGTTTTAGTGCAATGGGTGGCCAAGGTGGACACATAATGGATGGAGTTCATCTTATTCCATGATTAATTTGTGGATTCTTCTTGGTCAGGTTTGTTAGCTTCTTCTGCTGTAATGGCACTTTCTTCACATATAGCTAGCTGGTCATGCTCCCTAACAGTTAGGCTCTTAGTCTGAGGGGCTGTTTCTGGGTCCTTATGAACCCCAGCAAGGGGTCCTAGGGTGGGGTTCTGGGGTAGATGAAGCCATTACTGGTTTCACTCACAGCTGTGGTGTTCTCTTCCTTCAGTTCTACATGTTCTCCTGTACTAAGGGGAACCCAAGAGATGAGGAGATGGAAACCAAACTCCTACTATCTGAGCTCCAAGTGAGCTTTCCTTTCAGTGATCCTTGTGGGGTTGTGGCGTTAGTGTGGCCTTCACTGTGAGCTTCTCTGTCTGGGAAGCTCCTCTCCCTTTAGGCAGAAATCTAAGCCCCAATTCCCAAGCATTGAAAGGCAGAGGCTCCCATTTGGGCAATTCCCTGAAAAGCAAGGTATCCTTTCCCCAAACACATGGAGAGTTTGGGGTCAAGTGTACATGTACATGGTTTGGGAAAGGAAAAGGGCTACCTCATTGTTAGGTATTAGGGGAAAGGAGTCAAGAATAGAACATAATGTCATGGAGTTTTGCAAGGAAGAGAATGGGGGAAGAAGGAGCTCACATTGAATGGCCTCCATTTTCTCAGTAAAAAGTCAGATTTTTAGCCAAGAGAAGGGGAGGAGAAGAGAGGGAGGTGTAGGAGGGTTAAGGAGAGAAGAGAAGGTTCCAAATAACTTTTGTGAAGAGTCAGGGAATTATTTGGAGATAAAAAATCTTTCCTTGCTGCAATGAGGGCCCATTTGAGCTTCAGTAAAATGAATTTAAAATGTGCCCACTCATTACAGTTATGTGGCCTCCTCCAAGTCCTTTCCACAGCCGGTGAGTGTGGGCAGAAGAGGTAGGTGATGGAAGTAATCCAGAGCTGAGATTTGGCAAAAAGATGGGGAGTGACAGGATAAGGGGTCAAGGATTTGAGAATAAAGGACAGTATAGAATATTTTAGTACAGTTAGCTAATTATAGAGTCAGGATTGGAAAGGGGGGAAAGGAAAATCAGAGCAGGGCTAATGGCCTAAGAATCTTCCAGAAGGTAGAGAGATTGGAGGGCTCTGTACTAGTGAAGAATAGGGGCAAGATGTAAGATAGAGGACTATTGCCCATTTTGTGGGAACCTGGGCTTCCCTGGGTTCTTTTAACTTTATTAGCTTTAGTCTTGGTGTGACCTGTAGACTTAAAATGCATTAGTTTCAAGGGCAGCTGGGTGGCTCCATGGATAGAAAGACAGCCTAGAGATGGGAGGTTCTGGGTTCAGATTTGATCTCAGGCACGTCTTAGCTTTATGACCCTGGGCAAGTTACTTAACTTCAGTCTTCTTCTGCCTTGGCACTGCTACTTAGTATAGATTCTAAGACAGATGGTGAGGATTTTTTAAAATTGCATTAGTTTCCTTCCATGAATTTTTTTATTAATGTAAGTGATATGTGTCTCCTTTCACATGAGGAAATGGAAACAAGTACTGTATGTACAATACACACATGTACAACATATATCATATTAGCTACCATCTTGGGGAGGAAGAAGGGACAGAAGGGGAGGAGGAGAGAACATGAATCTCAGAATGTCAGAAAATGATTATTAAAAATTATATTGACATGTAGAAAATAATTAAGTTAAATTTCAAAATGCAATAAAATGCATTTGTTTCTCACAACTCTCATTCCCTATTCCCCATTTGAATATTTGTCTCTCTCCCTCAGACATTTTATCATTGGTGCTCTTGGCTCCCTTTTAAGACCCTGCTTGCCCTATCACATGTTGCATCTATTTTTCCTCATCCATTTTGAAATTCTGGGCTCCCCTTGAATCTTTGCTCTCCGAAAATCTACCAGTGAGCTACTGTGCTTTCAGGGCAGTCTGAGCCTCCCCATCAATTACGAGCTGCTAAAGTTCTTGGATGAGAAGTGGATAAAGGAGCTCGGTGACCTTTACATTTTGAGCTTAATCTAGACTTCTTCCTTAGGCTGTCTGGCACTTTTTTTGTTTGCCAGGTCTATAGTTTCAGCACCACTGAAGCTTAACAGAGTTTTTTCCAGAAATATTCATGGTGAAATCTGAATCTTTTTTTGTTTGTTTGTTTTCAGGGACTTGTTAAAGGCTCCCCCCCCCCCCCCGCCCTTTTTAGAAGGAATTCCTAAACTCTAGCTAACTCTCTGGACAAAGAGCTTGTTAGAAACTTGGTGTATTGTTCTTTGGAGCTTTTCCACAAACCTCTTGTCAGTTCTGATGAGGATAATGGAAATTTGTATCCTCCAAGGATTTTGGGGGGGGAGTGATATTCTTTGGGGTAATTTTCCCAACCCATTATCATCCAAGACCCATTTTGTCTAGTTCCTTCTCTTATGCACTTTTTTTGTCCATTTGTAGAATTTTCTATCTAAGGCATCATTCCCTTTTTTTGAATTTTGTTATTTTTTGAGTTTTTGAGGGTTTTTAAAAAATAGAATAAATGCTGCTGAGAAAAACTTCCTGACAATTAGTGTTATGCCAAAATGGAAAGAGCTTCTTCAAAAGATGTTGGATATCCCTTCGCTGGACATCTTTAGGCAGAGGCTAGATGATTATTTGTCAAGTATTTTACATACTTGACAACAACATCACATTATATTAGAGATTTCTGTTGGGTACGAGTTGGATTAGATAGCTGCTGAGGTTCCTCCCAATCCTAAATTCTGGGATTCTCTAAGACCCAGAAGGGGAAATAATTTGTTTTAACTCACAAAGATAGTAAATAACAGCCCTCAGAGATTGAAATCCCAGTCTCTTGACTTCAGTCAAGAGTCTTTACACTCCACACACTGTTTACAAAATAGCAAGGCTTCATTGGTAGGAATGAGGACTCACACTCTTGATGTGGTGGATATTTTTTATTTAAAAAAATTTTTCCCATGTTTCCATATTTCATTTTCTTTCCCTCCCCTCCCCCTTCCAAACCCAATAAGCATTTCCACTGGGTTATACAAATGTTATCATTTATACCTCTTTCCATATTATTCATTTTTGCAATAGAGCAATCTTTTAAAACCAAAACCCAAATCCTATATCCACATAAACAGATAAGTCATTTGTTTTTCTTCTGTGTTTCTACTCCCACAGTTCTTTTTTTTTTGATGTGGATAGCATTCTTTCTCCTAAGCCCCTTGGGACTGTCTTGTATTAGCAAAGTCCGTTACATTGTATTATTCCACAATGTTTCAATTACTGTGTATAATGTTCTCCTGGTTCTGCTCATTTCACTCTGCATCAGTTCTTGAAGTTTCTCCCAGTTCACATGGAATTCCTCCAGTTTATTATTCCTTTGGGCACAATAGTATTCCATCACCAACATATACCACAATTTGTTCAGCCATTCCCCAATCGGACACCCCCCCATTTTCCAAATTTTTGCCAGATGTGGCAGATTTTTTGAAGTATTCCACAGTTACTCTCCCAATATGAAGGTTTACATTGATTTCATTTTTACTGAAGGCAGTAGAACACCCATTTCACCACTGAGGTGAAATCCAGTGCAATTTTGTGGGAGTGAAAGTAACTACAATTTGAACTAATTTCCTGATAAACTGGTTAATTACCAAACCCCTTCCTCAAAAGTGTTAGTGAATTCCTGCTCAGCCAGTATCTCTGGGAAATGGTGCCTCTGGAGTTCTCTCACCTGGCTTGAAGCTTCAGGGGTAACAATAGAGGTTCATATACCCCAAATGTTGTAGAAAAGGGGAGAAAGAGCTGAGCTAGGGCATTGTTTCCAACTCTCTTTTGGGAAAAAGTCTTGGTTGACCTGAAGTGGAGGCTATCTTCATTCCATACAGTGTTGTTATCTGAGAGCACTGGGGGATGCTCTGATGTCTGTGTATTGATGTTCACACACCTCTACTCAGCATGCCCATATAAACACTCAGACCTTTTCTATCTCAGGTCCCCACCTCTGAGGCTGCCACCACTATCTCTGACCCCAGCCCAAGGATGGTAACTCTCCCTGCAGTTGCAGCAATAGCACATGGTTGTAGGAATCAATGGTGTTAGAGGATGGCAATTGAGTACTTCCCTCAGGAGGAGTGGAAATGTCTGGACCCTGCTCAGAGGTGTCTCTAAGAGACATAAACTTGATTGGAATAGAGTATACAAAGTGGGAAGTAATCCAATATAAAATTAGTAACAAGGCATTGAGCGAGGGACCTGATGATTAGGTTGAGGAGTAGAGTCCTCTGTAGCAATGGGAATGATTGAATAAAACTATATTTAATTATAACAGCATTAAAGTTTAATTTAGTTTAGCAATGAGTTAGCATTTATTAACCAGTCAGGCATTGTGCTAAACAGTGGGGAATAAAAAAAGAGGGAAAAGACAGTCCCTGTCCTCAAGGATCTCACAGTCTAAAAGGGGGGAACAACAAGCAAATAAACATACATAAATAAGATCATTCTGGCAGCTCTGATTACTTTGTCATTGTCCAGTAACTGTATGAAGGAAGGATTTGATGATGACTCTGTATCATGAAGATTTGAAAAACAGCTGTGTCATATGTGACCAGAACCCTTGTTTGTCCATTCCACGGTCCTGGCTCTTAGAGTAGCCTCCAGGGTCTAGTTGTGAGAGGTCTTAGTTGTCTTATTGATTGTCATCATCATCATCATTTTAAGTACATACTTCTATAACAGTCTGAATTTGGATATTTTTTCTTCCTTTAAAACCTTATTACTTCAATGTTGGTCAGTCAGCTTAGTGAATTCTGGGTAGTAGACTTTGGCCAATCAGGTTTCTTCCTGGTAAGAATTCTCCCTTTGGCTAAATTGAATATTTGACTCTTGGAATGAATATATGTGTAGTGTTGAGGTCTACATCAATTAGTTTATAAACCCAATAAAATACTTCTTTTTTTTAAACCCTTACCTTCTGTCTTGGAATCACTACTGTGTATTGGTTCCAAGGCAGAAGACTGGTAAGGGCAAGGCAATGGGGGTTAAGTGACTTACCCAGAGTCACACAGCTGGGAAATGTCTGAGGTCAGATTTAAACCCAGGACCTCCCATCTCTAGGCCTGGCTCTCAATCCATTGAACTACCCAGCTGCCCCCTAATATACTTCTAAAAGAATTCTAGGACATTCATTAGACTTGCTTTCATGTTCCCCTAAACATGCGGCTTTTCCTCCAATAGGCTTCATATTAATAACTTTTCAATGATTTTACTCTTTATTACGAATGCTTTTTCTTGCCTGAATTAGAAATCACTGGATTGTACTTCCCCAAATTCCTTTCTGAATGAACCAAAGAGGGAGGAGTTCACTGGTCTTCTCACAGAGTGGTAATATGTAAGAACAGATCACATATTTTGGCCACCAATTCTACAGTTCTACCTTTAAGACTTCCTTCTGCTGGACATTTGATTTCATTGAATTATCTAGTTCTATCTATATTAGATCTGGAACATCCTGTGTATTTGTATTTACAATTGTTTGAGCTTAGAACCTTGAACCATCTATTCCAAAAGACAGTTTTGTGAGTAGGAATGTTTCTAATGTCTCCCCCACGAAATGTTAAAGCAAATGCATGTATTCATTCATCTATTCTCTTTTCATCCCTGATCTGGTGGGTTGCACTATGACCACCAGGTGGCCCTTTGCATGTTCTTTGTCTTCCTAAAACATTTATTATTTTATTATATTTTTTAATCTTTTAAAACCTTTTTATTATTTATTTTTTCCATGGTTACCTTCCCCTTCTATAACAGATTTAATAGGCCTACTAAGGGGTTTTTGCATCCTTTACAAAGTATTCTTGGAATTCTTTTATTCCGTTCATGTTCTGTTTACCCTGCCATATTCTGCAACATCCCCATCCTCCTTACTCAAGCAGCCTTCCCAATTTAAAAAGTTTTGCTTTTCCTTTGGATGGATTCTTTGCCCATTACTAATTAGCCATGACTGGCTTCCGTTAAACCCTTGTGACCTTCAGAATTTAATAATAAGTGCTAACTTGATGTAGGTTTTGAAGGTTAAAATGAAATAGTTTTAATAGTTCCAGGTGAATTTATGTCACTTCCATGCCATATCTTTTTCTCAGGCTTCTTGATTTTTACTCCTTCTGATCTTATCTGCTGAGGTCCTCCTGACATAGACAACCTGTTAAGGAGAACCATCACATCATTAACACACCTTCTCCAGCTCCTGAGATATGATGTTATCAGTGATTGCTGAACCCAACACCAGATGATTTTTTTTTCTTTAAGTGTTCATGCTATAAAGCAGGAGGCTTCTGTTTAATCTCCTGGCTTCCCTCATTCCTTTTTTCTAAAGCGTGCTGTCCTATAACAGAATGTATACTGATTTATTTTAGAGTCAGAATAAAATTTTTGGGGTAGGATTTCCCAATTATTTCTATCTTCAATAACTGATTTGTTTTCTAAGTAACTGATGTTGACGCATAAGTTAAAATTATTTTCTTGGTGGCCTTTTTGCAAATACTTTTCATTAGCCCTGCGCTATATGATGACCAAATGTCCTATGAAATATTGTTTCTTCTTTCTTCTAGTCTCATGATACTACTTGTTCTGCCAGCTCCTTTATTCACGTCTCCAGGGAATACCTGTGAACCATTCTCCCATTTAGCTGTAACTTCCTTTTTTTCATTTGGTTTCTGTTAGAGTAAGAAGCTCTCTTCATCTCTTCCAGCAATATGTCCTCACTGGCCAAGAATATCACATTTAAAGAACCATCCTCTCTCCTGGTCACATCAGCATCTCTGTAGAAAGAGAGGTGCACATTTCACATTTTTCTTTGTTTCACAAGTTGTTGCAGCCAGAAAAATTCTTCATCTGGTAGCCAGTTTCCTGTCAATGGACTTCTCCATAACTAATAAAATAGATTGGAAAATAGATTTGGTCTGTGCCAGGGCTAGCCATACTTAAGCCAGAACTCAAGCAAGGTAAAGGCTTTCTGAGCTTATACCCAATTTTCAGAGCCTTCAGGGACCCAGGGTCATATCCATGACACAGTGATTCATCAGAATAAGCCTGGGGGGAGTGACTAGGTAGCACAGTGGATAGAGAGTCAAGCTTGGAGTTGGGAAGATCTGGGTTCAAATTTAGCCTCAGATATTTTCAATTAACTCTGACTAGCTCTTGCCACTTTTCTGTCAGAACTGATACTAAGACAGAAGATAAGGGTTTAAAAAAATAAGCAAAACAAACAAAAATAGAGAATTATCCTGGAAATGCTGAACAACTTAAAACTAGTTAAATATGTAATTGAAATCTTTGATGCAACTAGATGACTCAGTGGATAGAGAGCAAGTCCTGGAGACATGATGTCCTGAGTTCAAATTTGGCCCCTGATCCTTCCTAACTGTGTGACCCTGGGCAAGTCATTAAACCTTAATTGCCTACCCCTTACCACTCTTATGCTTTGGAACCCATACTTAATATCAATTAAGAAGGTAAAGGTTAAAAAAAAGGAAAGAAATCTATATGGGAAATGTAGAACAGAAATTACATCCAGACCAACTATAATATTTTTGTCCAAATGACTAATATAAAGTAATTGGGAAAGGAAAGGAAGCAAACATTTATTAAGCACCTTCTAAGTGCCAAGCACTGTTGTAAACACTTTGCAAATATTATCTCATTTGATTAATGGCCACAAAAAGGACCCTGAAAGAACTAGGAGTCACCTTGGTCATCCAACATCCAACTTTCTTGCCAAGAGGAGAGAGATGGCTGCCAAAAGCAACCCTGGGTTAGAATATAAATTGACTTGGAACTTGAACACATGTTCTCCAAAAGCCCCAACTAAATCTGACTTTCCTCACTGGCTGTCTTCCTGAAATTCCTTTGCTTCACAGATAAACTCCCTAAAAAAGTTGTTTATACTAACCTAATGCTTTCAATTTTCTTCTCACTCTAAACCTTTTGCAAATCGATTCATCACTCACTGAAATAGCTCCTGTCAAAGTTACCACCAGTCTCTTAATGGCCAAATTGAATGGTCATTTCTATGTCCTTACTGTTCTTGATCTTTCTGTAGTATTTGACTACTTCCTCTTCTGAATACTTTCTCTCTCTGGGTTTTGTAATAGATAATATTGAGGGGTATATTTGATGGATACTAGATAACTAATAGATCTGGCAATTCTGTTCTTTTGCCTACCCTCCCTTCCTCCCTCTTCTCCCTCTTCCAGCCCTCTTCTGTCCCCACCCCACCCCCCAGGGTGAGCTACGACACAGTCTTTATCTTCTTTTATCTTAAGTAAGGGGTTTATTGGGAAAGATAGGAAAGGGGTAGAGAATGGAGGTAAGAGGGTTGGGATTTCCCTTTTATCTACAGAGAGTCTTGTGATAATTAAAATGTTTGGGAGCAAGGGAAATATATATATCAATTATGACCGCTGAAATATGTTTTATACTGTGTCTTGGTTTTATATAAATATAAGATGGTCGCCAGGGAATATATTCCCAATTTATGAATATGCCCAAGCCAACTGGGTTTTATAGAGAAATTTAATTTATAATACACTGATTAATCAATAGAAAAAGAGAGAAAGTAAGAAAGGAATAAGAATGAATAAATCAGTCAGTTGGTTTTATCACTCACCCAAGATCTCTCTAGGTAAGGCTTCTCATGCCAACCTCAGGCTCCACCTTCAAGAGAACCTCCTTTCAAGAAATGTTTCCAGAGAATTATCCTCCTTCAAAGCCAGCCTTCTCTCCTGGTCCTCCAACAGAGCAACCTCCTCAGTCCTCCTTCAGAGCCACCTCGCTCAGAGCAAAACCTCTCCTCTCTCTGTCCTCAGACCCCACTATCTTTAAGGAAACCATCTAAGTTCCCTCCCCTCAGTTCTCACATCTACCAATCACTGTCGATGTTCTCCCCTGTGCCAATGGTGGCTCTAGTTTAACCCAGGACCGCCCAGAGGTCTGTGGCTTTGCACATGTCTGTTGAAGGTCATATTCTCAAATAATTAAATCTTGATCTTTGCTGCAGCCCTTCCTAAATCCTGTTACTCTAAGTAGGGTGGAGATTGTATTTTCAAAGACCTGGTTCTGTCATTCCAAGTATCTCTATTGTATCAATTCTAAAATCAATCATGACTCAAAGAACTTCCTGTTCTATGCTTAAGCATAGGTCAAAACTCTTTCCATTGTTTAGCAAAAGGTTTCTGTCCTAAAGTAGTCTTAAGTAGGGAGGAGAAGGATCCTCCCATGCCAAGGGGTTTCACATTCCAATAGAGTTCTTACTATCAGTAGGAAATTTTTTCCAGTATGAGATTTCCCAATGGGGAAATTTCCAACATTCATAAGTCTAAGAAATTTTAAGGTTTACAGTCTTAGGTTGGAGGATATTGAGAGAAATGGCAATTCAGTCACTACCATGAAACAGAGCTAGTCATAGAGAGATATATGGACTATTGTCCTTCTTCTTCTGCCTTCAAATCAGCCAGTCCACCTCCAACTTGATTATCCCAAGTCCCAGAGATAAACCCAGCTTCTTCCTTCAAAGTCACCACCATCAGCCCAAGAAGCCCAGAAATCAGTCAGCAGTTGGCTCTTGCCTTCCACTGTTTTCCGGTAACATTCAAAATGGAATCTTACTTTGATTGACAGCTGATCAACCTCCAGCCATTGCTTCTTGTTTTGCTGCATGCTTTTCCTCTGGCTTTTGCATACTTTCCCAATTCCCCTTTCACAGTTTTCCTGACTCTGCTTTCACTTGGTTATCTTCTTACCTGTCTACTACTCAGTGTTTGTTAAGTCTTCATCCATATCATTCCTCAAGGTTCTGTCCTAGGTCCTCATTTCTATTTTCTTATCCCACCAGCTCCCAGGGGTTCAACTATCATTTCTGTACAGGAGATACCTAGATTTTTTTATTCAATCTGTTGCTCTTCCAAGCTCCAGTTCTGTATTATCAACTATTTATTAGATATTTCCATCTGAATTTCCAATAGACATCTCTGACATAGGTCCAAAACAGAACTCTTTATCTTTTTTCAAAGAGTTCTTCCTTTTCTGAACTTCTCTATTACTGTTAATGATATCCCAATCCTTCCAGTCACCTACATTCACAACCTTGGCATTATCTTCTCCCATCACGCATATCCAGTCATCTGTCAAAGTAATTTCTTTCTCCAACATCATTACTTTCATTGTTTCCTTTTTTCCATTTACCTGGTCACCACCTTGTTCAGGTCTTTATCACCTCTTTCTTGGACTATTGCAATAGCCTTCTTTTTTGTTTTTGTTTTTTTAAATACTTATCTTCCATCTTGGAATCAATACTGTGTATTGGTTCTAAGGCAGAAGAGTTGTAAGGGCTAGGCAAAGGGGGTTAAATGACTTGCCAAGGGTCATACAGCTGGGAAGTGTCTGAGGCCAGATTTGAACCTAGAACCTCCCATCTCTAGGCCTGATTTTCAATATCAATCTAGTTAGCCTTCCTGCCTCAAAACTCTTCCCAATCTATCCTCCATGCAGCTCTCAAAGTTTCTTTCCAGAAAAATAGGTTCGACCATGTTATCCCTCTTTTTACCTACCTGCTCAAAATCTGGTGACCAGTACCTATAGAATTGAATTTAGGGGGTGGCTGGGTGGCCCAGTGGATTGAGAGTCAGGTCCAGAGATAGGAGGTCCTGGGTTCAAATCTTTCCTCAGACACTTCCTAGCTGTGTGACCCTGGGCAAGTCACTTAACCCCCATTGTCTAGCCCTTACCATTCTTCTGTCTTGGAACTAATACTTAGCATTGATTCTAGGGCAGAAGGTAAGGGTTTAAAAAAAAAGAATTAAATTTAAATTCTTCTTGTGACCTTTTAAAGCTCTTAACAATATGGCTTCTTTCTGTCTTTCTACATTTTACTTTCCTCCATATTCTGTGGCAGATTTGGCAGTTCACAGGGCAGATAAAAATAGGTAGTGGGCCAGATTTGGCCAATGGGTCATAGTTTGCCGACCCCTGCTCTATAGTGTAGTCATACTAGGTCCTTTGTTCTTCTTTACCCATAATATATATCTCCTGTCTCTATGTCTTTGCATTGGCTGTCCCCTTGGCTAGAGTGATTTCTCTTCTCACTTTCAACTCTTCTACATCTATTGAGATAATCATGTGATTTCTGTTAATTTGATTATTGATATAGTCAATTATACTTATACTTTTCCTAATATTAAACCTGCCTTGTATTCCTTGTAAAAATCACACCTGGTTATAGTGAATAATCCTTGTGTTATGTTGCTATAATCTCTTTGCTCGTATTTTATTTAAGATTTTTGGATCAATGTTCATTAGGGAATTTGGTCTATAATTTTCTTTCTCTGTTTTTGGTCTTCCTAGCTTAGGTATCAGCATCATATTTGTGTCATAAAAAGAATTTGGTGGTACTCCTTTGCTTATTTTGCCAAGTAGTTTGTATAGTTTGGGGATTAATTGTTCTTTAAATATTTTATAGAATTCACTTGTGAATCCATCTGGTCGGGGGGATTTTTTCTTAGGGAGTTTATAGACGGCTTGTTCAATTTCTTTTTCTGAGATGGGGATTGTTTAAGTGTTCCATTTCCTCTTTTGTTATCTAGGCAATCTATATTTTTGTAAATATTAATCCATTTCACTTAGATTACCAGATTTATTGTCATATAATGGGGCAAAGTAGCTTCTAATGAAGAAATAGAAGGATGGATCAATGGAATAGACTAGGGGCAAATGACCTCAGCAATCTCATCTTTGTTAAACCCAAAGATCCCAGCTTTTCGGATAAGGGCTCACTATTTGCCAAAACGACTGAGAAAATTAGAAAACAGTATAGCAAAAATTAGGTTTAGATCAGTATCTCACACCCTATAACAAGATAAGGTCAAAATAGATATTTAATTTAAACATGAAGAATGATATAAATAAATTAAAGAAACACAGAATAGTTTACCTGGCAGATCAATGGAGAAGGAAAGAATTTATGAACAAAAAAGAAAGAACATTACAAGATATAAAATGAGTAATTATGGTTATATTAAATTAAAAAGGGTTTGTACCAACAAAACCAATGCAACCAAGATTAGAAGGGAAATAACAAACTGGGGAAAAATTTATAACAAATTTCTCTGATAAAGGTCTCATTAAGTCAAATTTATGAGAATTCAAGTCATTCCCCAATTGGTAAAAGGTCAAAGGATATGAATAGGCAGTTTTTAGATTATCAAATCAAGGCTATCAATAATCATATGAAAAAATGTTCTAAATCCCTCTTTATTAGAGAAATGCAAATTAAAACAACTCTGAGTTACCACCTCATACCTATCAGATTGGCCAATGTGAGAATAAAGAAAAATGATAAATGTTGGAGGGGATGTGGCAAAATTGGGATACTAATGTACTGCTGGTGGAATTGTGAACTGACCTAATCATTCTGGAGGGCAATTTGGAATTATGCCTAAAGAGCTATAGAAGAATGCATATCTTTTGATCTTGTAATACCACTACTGGCTTTGCATTCCAAAGAGATTTTATAAAATGTGAAAGAACCTGTTTGTACAAAGATATTTATAACTGCTCTTTTTGTGGTGGAAACTAAAGGGATGCCCTCAATTGGGGAATGACTGAACAAATTATGGTAAATGGTGGTGATGGAATACTATTGTAATACAAGGAATGATGAACAGAAATATTTTATAAAGAGGTAGAAAGACCTACATGATTTGATGCAGAGTGAAATAAGCAGAACCAAATCATTATACACAGTAACTGCAACTAAGCAATACAATGATCCAGGACAATTCTGAGGACTTATGAAAAAGAATGCTATCTACATCCAAAGAAAGAACTGTTGGAATAGAAATGCAGATGAAAACATATGATTTATGACCTGTTTATTTGGATATATGTTTTGGTGTTTGGGTTCCATAAGATTATTCACTTACAAAAATGAATAACATAGAGATATATTTTGCATGGTAATACATTTATAACCCAGATTGAATTGCTTGTCAAATCTGGGATGGGAGAAGAAAGAAGGAAGAAAGATAATATGGATAATATGACTTTGGAAAACTTATGTGGAAATTTGTTATTAAAATAATTTTTAAAAATAGTTCCTAATGATTGCTTTAATTTCCTCTTCATTAGAGGTAAAAATCATTCTTTTCATTTTTGATACTGGTAATTTGATTCTCTTCTTTTTTCATCAAATTAACCAATCTATTTTATTAATTTATTAATCTATTTTATTTGTTTTTTCATAGAACTGGATTCTAATCTTTTTTTATTAGTTCAATAATTCTTTTACTTTTATAATTTTTTTCCTTTGATTTTTAGGATTTTTAATTTAGTCTTTAATTAGGGGTTTTTAATTTGTCCTTTTTCTAGGTTTTTTTAGTAGCATATCCAATTAATTGATATGTTTTTTCTCTATTTTATTGATGGAAGTATACAGGGATATAATTGCTTTGTCTATATCCCATGAATACTATTTCTTCATTATCTCTTCATTATCATTCTTTTCAATGAAATTAGTGATTGATTCTATGGTTTGTTCTTTGATCCACCATTGAACAATTAGATCATTATAATTTCCAATTAATTTTAAATTTGCCTTTCCATGAACTATTATGATTTTTGTTGCATTTATTTTGTTGCATATTATTTCTGCTTTTCTGCATTTGGTTGTGAAGTTTTTATGCCCTAGTACAGAGTCAATTTTATATATGTACCATGTGCTGCTAAAAAGAAGGTATATTCCTTTTTATCCCTATTCAATTTTCTCTATATATCTATTAAATCTAACTTTTTTCATTCACTTCCTTTATTTCTTTCTGGTTAGATTTATTTAGTTCTGTTAAGGGAAAGTTGAGGTCTCCCACTAGTATAGTTTTACTGTCTATTTATTCCTTAAACTTTTTTAGTTTCTCCTTTAAAAATATGAATGTGATACTATTTGGTGCAAATCTGTCAGGTATTACTATTACTTCATTGACTATTCTACCTTTTATCAAGATGTAATTATTTTCCTTATCTCTTTTAATCAGATCTATTTTTACTTTATTTTTGTCTGAGATCATGATTGCTACTTCTGCTTTTTTTTTTTATCTCATCTGACGCCCAATAGATTCTTCTCTAGTCTCTTCCCTTTACTTTGCCTGTGCCTACCTGACTCAAATGTATTTCTTGTAAAAAACATAGGGTAGGATTCTGGTTTTTAATCCACTCTGCTATCTGCTCACATTTTATGGGTGAGTTGATCCCATTTACATTCACAGTTATGATTACCATCTGTATATTCTCTTCTCTTTTGTTTTCCTCTTTTAATCTTGCCCTTTCTCTTTTCACTCTTTTCCTCCACACCAGTATTCTGCTTTTAATCACTCACTCCATTCCCCTTCCCTTGTATTAATCCCCTTCCTACTATCATCCTTCTTATTCACCTCCTACTCTCTGCAGTTTTTTAATTGTCACCCCCCCAACTTCTTCCTCCTTTATATTGCTCCCCTCCCTACCAACCTTTTTCTTATTCTCCTTCCACTTCTCTATACAGTAAGATAGAATTCTATACCCCAATGAATCTGGCTGTTCTTCCCTCTCTGAGCCAATTTAAATGAGAGTAAGGTCACTGTGATATTGTAATAGTTTTTCCCCCCAATGCTTTCTTATGTGATATAATTTACCCCATTTTCTTCTCTCTTCCCATTTCTCTTAGTGCAATTACACTCTTTTTCACCCCTAGATTTTTTTGCACATCATCGTAAACAGCTTACTCCCATACCCTCTGCTTATGTATACTTCTTCTAACTACTATATATATATATATATAATGATAAAAAAATTTGAGGGTTACAGATGTCATCTTTCCATATAGGAATATCAACAATTTGATATTATTAAAACCCTTACATTTTTTCCTCTTTCTTATTTACCTTTTTATGCTTCTCTTGAACTTTGTATTTGGACATCAGATTTTTGCTTTAAGTCTGGTCTTTTCTTTAGGAATGCTTGAAAATCTTCTGTTTATTAAATGGCTATACTTTTCCCCGAAAGAATACAGTCAGTTCTGATGGGTAGGTGATTTTTGGTTATAAACCCTATTCCCTTGATTTTCAGAATATCATTTTCCAAGTCTTCTGGTCTTTCACTGTGAAAGATGCCACATCCTGTGTAACCCTGACTAGGGCTCCATGATATTTGAATTTTTTTTTCTGACTGCTTGCAGTATTTTCTCCTTGACCTGGGAGCTCTTGTTCTTAGCTACAGCATTCCTGGGAGTTGTCATTTGGTGATTTATTGCAGGAGGTGATCTGTGTATTCTTTCTATTTCTTTTTTGCCCTCTTATTCAAGAATATCAGGACAGTTTTCTTTGATGATTTCTTGTAATATGATGTCTAGGATTTTTTAATCAAGACTTTCAGGTAGTTAAATAATTCTTAAATTGTCTCTCCTGGGTCTATTTTCCAGGTCAGGTTTTTTCTAATGAGATATTTCATATTATCTTCAATTTTTCATTCTTTTGATTTTGTTTTATTGTTTCTTGATGATACATGAAGTCATTAGCTTCTATTTGCCCAATTCTAATGTTTTAAAAATGAATCTTTTCTATGACCTTTTGATCCTCCTTTTCCATTTGGTCCATTCTAGTTTTCATGGAACTCTTTTCTTCATTGGATTTTTGTGCCTCTTTTTCCAGGTGACCAATTTTTCTTTTTAAACTTTTATTTTCTTTTTGTATTACTTTCATTTCTTTTCCTCATGTTTCTTCTACTTCTCTTATTTGATGTTTTAATTCCTTTTTGTATTCTTTCGGTGCCTGAGACCAATTCACATTTTTCTTTGAAGTTTTGCATGTGGTTGCTTGAATCTCGTCTTCCCCTATTGATTCTGTGCCTTGCTCTTTTTCTCCATAGAAATCTTCTATGACTGGTGTTTCTTTTGCCATTTTCTCATTTTCTTGGCCTTTTTTTTTGCCTGTGGACTAGGTGAAAGCTGATGATTCTGTCTCCTTTATTGATGGCTTGAGGACTCAACCCTCCAAGCTATTTTGCTCTTCACTTCCAACTCTTAGAATCTATGACACCCTTCCAGATCCTTGTAGTTTGCTATCTTCAGCAAAAGGCCTTTCCTAGTCCCTTCTAGCTAACAGTGTCTTTACCTCTAAGACCACCTTCTATCTACTCAATATGTATCTTATGTGTACCTTTTTATCTTATGCAATTTGTATAGGGTTTCTACCTACACGCTGAAGCCCCTCATCCCTGTCACTTGTGTGTATGAATATTTACTCATTCTCTGGGCTGGTATATTCACTACCACCTGCCATCGCCATGGCAGGTCAAGGCTAATTTTCTTTGGGAATTTCCCATTGCATTCTAACAACTTCCCTTCTGCCAGAATAAAGATTGGGTAAATCTTTATCTTTTGTACTCATTTTTTCAGATTGAAATGATAGAAATGAAAATAAGGAGTTGAACACAAAGAAGAAATTTTCTGAAGAGGTAGAATCACCTTTGATGATGCCAGAACTTCTCTGGGATGTCTTCCAAGCCTCTGAGTTTAGTAAAGCTAGAGCATAAAGCTATAGTAAAGCTAAAGCATAAAGTATAAGTAGTTTAGTGAGACAACTAGAAGAGACCATAGTGAAAGATCTAAAGAATTCTCTTTCCCAGAATGATTTCAAGCCAGTGGCAATGAAAACTCCCACTAAAGAGAAAAGTCATAAATCTACTGAATTTGGGAGAAACTTCAGTCTTAAGTTCAAATCATAGAATTCTTATAGGAGAGGAATCCCATCAACCACACTATATTTATTAAGCACCTAATATGTACCGGGTGCCATACTAGTAGCTTAGACAAACAAAGCTGTCTTAGCAAAGACAAACAACATGCTGCTTCTCCATGCTGTTACTTTCAAAGTACTAGGGATGGTCTCAGGGGCTAAGGCTGAAAAGACAAAAAAAAAAAAAAAACCTTGGCCTCAAGGAACTTCTATATCCCTGTAGCTTCTATATTCTTCTATTTTTCCTATATACCTATATAAGAACATTTACATAGAAAAATATATACAAAGTAATTTGAGATGAGCACTACCCAATGAGGATCTCAGGAAATACTTGTATATAAGGAGGCATCTGAGGTAGACCTGGAAGATAACGATTCCAAGGGGGAGGTGAGGAAGTAATACCAAACATCTCTCTCTGACTTTGTCACCAACACCTCAGAATCAACATGCCCAGTCCTTAGCCCAGTGCGTGGCATGTAGTTGGTGCTTAATAGATGCTCATTCACTTGTTGGATTCATTTGTTTCCCTCCTCTTTGAGTGACACTACATAGTCCTCTTATATTTGAAACTCAAATCATCTTTGCTTCTTCTCCCCTTGCTTTTTCATCCAGGGCCCCTCCTGATCACATCACATGAAACCTAGCCAATCTTCGGATAGGATTTATCTCCTTCCTTTTCTCATCTCATTCCATTCCTGTATGACTTCACCATAGCCACTGCAGAAGCTTCTAACATCTTGGCTTCACAGTTCCTCAACATTGTTGGGCTGCAATGGTTCATTTTGGGGCACTTTCAGAAGAGTGGTGTGTTAGATTTTTTGAAGCAAGAGGAGCACTTTCCTTATCTGTTCATACTTGTCTTTCCCGCAGCTGAACAGAAAAGAAAATTAGTTTGTTAGTAATTACTAAGAATCTGATCTGAAGATTTGCTCTTTCTAAACCCCATGGATCCAGACTATGAATGAACTTTTAATTCAAGTAGAGAGAGGATCCTAGATTTGGCTTATTTCTTCCTAGTCCTTTGCATGTTGTCTCCCTCACTAGACTGAGGTCTTGGAAAGCAGGGACTGCCTTTAGTCTTTCTTTATATCCCCAATGTCTGGCACACAGTAGGCACCTAATAAATATTTATTGACTGAATAACTGACCTCATTGGTCTACTGTCTGAGTCTGAGGCAGCAAGGATAGTCATTTTACAAAAGAAGTGAGAGGGAGGAGGACTACCTATATTGTAAAGTTGTTTTTATAAGTAAAATGACATATAAATAAAACATTTTTTAAAATAAATGAAACATGGGCATTTTTAGTGTGGAAGCCAGAGTGAAGCCATATGACAAAATTCTAGCTATTGGGACAAAGAGAAAAATGATTGTGAATTTGGCCAGGGTAATAAGAATTCGATCTGATTGACTAGGAAAATTTGAGTACTATTCAGTCTTTATTGGGTATATATATATTTTTTTTTCAATTATCTTTATTCTCATGTACTCTTTCTAAATTTATATCCTCTTTTTTATTATTCTATAAATAAATATTTTCAGCTTAAACCCAAGATGCTTTGGCCATGGTCAGAGAAAGAAGTGGGATGCTAACGGCTAGTGACAGCATATGGATACCCAAAATCCATCATCCCTAGAGAATGAGACTCAGGTCTCCACATGAAGAAAGGATCATCCAATTCAATTGGTTCAGGAATTTATCAGAACTGAGGTTCTTGCTCCTTGCTGGTGTCAGGACACTTTATACTACTTCATTTCCAATCGCCTTTATTTGCACTCTATTTCAGCCACTTATCAGCTCAGTTACAACCATCAATTCACTCATTCATCAGCACACTTACTCATTGGACTTCATCAACACTTGGGTGGGGGGGCTCAGTTCAGTTCAACAAATATTTATTGTTTACCTACTTTATCTGAGATCCTGTAATGGCTTCTGGAGATTCAGAGATGAAATAAGAAATGGTTTCTTCCCTTACAGAACTCAGAGAAAAATAGGAAGGTGTAGGGGAAGAATTAGTAAAACAGGTAAGCTCGAGACAGTGGTTCCCAACCACTGGGTTATGGACCCTTTCGATCTTCAGAGCTTCAGTTCACAAATCCTTAAGTATATCAAATATTGTCATATTGGTCTTTAGCTCTAAGGAACTATGCTGCTTGAGAGTTATAATAAATAAGCAAAAATACCTTCTGCAGACAAAATCAAAGTCTCATATTTATGTGTTATTTTAGTAATTGGGGAAAGTATTATGGTTAGCAAATAGAAACCAATCCTTATAGAAATCAATATAATATGAAGTCTTCCTGAATTCATAGCAGTTTTTTTTGTTATCCTGTAGTTTTTCAATTAATGGTTGTAATTTTAACAAAATAAATAAAATACACTATAACATAATGCTAGTTTTGCTTTTCTAAGTCAATATGCCTAGCAGGAATCCATTTCTATGTGAGTTTGATATCAGTGCCCTAGATTAAAGATGATAGGGGCATGAATTGAAATGATGCTAGGAGGAATGGAAAGGAGGGGAAAGATGTGAGAAATACTGTAGAGATAAAATCAATAAGATTTGTTAACTGATATGGAAATGTCCAGGTATTCCTTGATTGACTGCTGTCAATAGAAATTCTCAACACACACAGTTCTGTGGAAATAAAACCCATTTTTATTATGTGCTTCAGCACAGGCACAATATTCTTAATTAATTCTGATCCATGAAGAGAGATTTCCTAAAGCTTATGTAGACTTCAGTTACATCAGAGAAAGAAAAAAAAGGAGAAAGTACATTTTTAGATTTATAGCTGCTGGAAGGAGAAAGGAATTTTCATCTGTCAAAAAGAGAAAGTAAAGATTTATCTTTCACAGATACACTTTAAAATTTACATTTCAAAGATATGCTTGTGAGATTTACATTTCAAAGATAACCAAAGGAGAAAAATCACATCAGCTGTAACTTCTCAATAAACACTAAGAAGGAGAAGTCAGACAAAATTCTTTTACCCAAGTCCAGTTTCTTATCTCAGTCAAAATAATTGGGAGTCTAAGCTAAATTAGCAAACCCTAAGGAGAGCTTCATTCAGTTACATGACTTTCCTCATGATTAAAGTGGTCATGCTGAACTCAAATAATAAAAGAAAAAGAATTTTAAAAACTCTTAACAACTGGTTGGACATTGAGGAGAGGGTGAGAAAAAAAGAAGAGGAAATTAAAGATGGTTCCAAGGTTTTGAGTCTGGGTGATTGATGGCATCAACAGAAACAAAGATGTTGGGAGAGGGTCCAAGTTTTGGAGAGGAATAGAAGATAATGAGCTCTGTTCTTATTCCTGGTTTATTAGATTGTGAGCTCCATAAAAACAGGAAATGTGTCTTATTTAGTCTTGTTATCTTCTCAGGCACATAGTACACAATAGTTGCTTAATAAATGTTTTTTTTGGAGCTTGAGTGCCAGCCACACATGCAGGGGGATGATGCTTTAGGGTAGGCTAATGGTGTCAAAATCAATAAGGATCCCTGTGGGTGCATATTGATTTAGGAAACCAAGTTGTCTCTGTTTTTTATTTATTTATTTTAACTATTTCCCAATTACACTGAAATCTAATTTGGATAGTCTGGTCCTGTGTTTGATACCTTTGCAATAGGCAATAGGAAATGTGAGATTGGAGTTCAGGGGGTAGAGATGCATTTGGTAGTTATCTGCATCAATTGGTTGACTGAAGCCATCCAAATAGATTAATGTGAGGAGGAAAGGATTTAGGAGCAAAAGGAGTAAGAAACCAGTGAATGAAACAGAAAAGGAGTGGTTAAAAAGGTAAGATGAGAATCATGAGCAAATAGTGTCACAAAAGTCAAGGGAGGAGGGTGCCCAAAGGAAGGAGTGGTCAACATTGTCAGTGTTTAGCAGGAAGAAGAGAACAGTGGGTGAAGGGTGGTGGTGGTGGTGAGAGCATACTAATTATCTTTAGTATCTGAAGGGCTGTCATCTGGAAGACGAATTAGACCAGATATAGAGTTCATGGGAAATTTTACTGTGACCTAATGCATTATATTTGTTTTTCTGCCAGTGCCAAATAACAAATATGTATACCTGAAGGACTGGTGAGTTTTGATGGAATGCCTCTGCACCCTCCATCAGGGAGAATGAAGTATTCTTTGCAAGTGTAATAGGTGGGGTGGGGTGGGGAAGAGGTAGATGATACAGTTCCCCCATGTGGGGAAAGTCTGCTTCCTAAAAGGCATGATGATGTGCAATGGCAGTTTTTTGGAGAGCTTTGGAACATGCCCAATCACCTCATAAATGGTCCCACTCTGCTAGCCATGTGGAATAAAAGGAGCCTCTTTGATTATGGAGCTGGAACTGGGGTACATTCAGAAAGGCACTAGTCTCTTGGTGTGAGCAGTAGAAGCAGATTTGAGAAACATCAACACAGCAATAATAATTCAATCCATGGGATCTGTAAGATCAGCAATGCCATAACAAAGGTCTATTGATGTATGCATTTAAAAAAAGTTAATTGATGTTAAGTGGTTACATGGAATTGAATTGTTAGTTATTTGTTATATTTGTTATAGTTAGGAATTGAAGAGTTAGTCACAAATGTAAGAGAATATACTTGAAACAATGTGAAAACTCTGAACGTTCTTGAACAAGGAAGTGGCATGGTCATATCTGTCCTTTAGTAATATCAGTTTGGTAGCTCTATGGAGGATAGGTTGAGGAGGAGCATGACTTGAGATGGGCATATACTAATTGAGGATGTTATAATAGTAGAGGTGAGAGATGATATGGGGTTGAATGGAGAAGTCTGTGGTCCTATTAGTGGAGATGAGACAGCGGAGGATTATTCTGAGGTTATAAACCTGAGTGACTTGAATGAATGAAAAAATGGATGAAAAAACATTTATTAAGTGTGCACTATGAGTCAAAAATCATGGCAAGCACAGGGGATACAAATAGAAAAATCTAGAGATTCCTTCTCAAAGTTCACATTGTAATTTGAGATAACAATAAATATATACATATGAATATACACATATAAAATAATATATAATAAACAGATATTAAAATATCATAAATGATTTAGGTACATAATAATATATTATAAATTATTTTTATATTTATGGATATATATCTGTATAGATAAAAGAATACAAATGCAGGGAAGTTGGAAAGGTCCAAAAGAGCCAGGTTCGATGGCAATGCCCAGAGAGCTGGAAGGTGGAGTAGCAGGGTAGATGATTAAAGCCAGAGAAACTTAGATGATTACATCTAATGGTCCTCTGTTATACATAGAAGTGTGTTAATTGGTATCTCCAACTCATTTATTTGGTGTTGTCAGTCATACTGCTCTTCTCAATTGGTTGTCCCATTGGGTCTGGGAAGAAAGTGGAGGGTGAATGCCCCAGCTGTTGGTTCTTCTCACCTTATTGCTCCAGACAGGGCAGGAAATAGGGGAGAATGGGAGAAACAACTTTGAAAGAGGAAAGAACTTTGATCATTGTAATGACCATTCATAATTCTAGAGGACCAATAAATGATGGCAATAATAGCAGTAGTTAGCATTCATATAGCACTTTATAATTTACAAAGCACCTTAAAAACATTTCATTTTATCCTTGCAACAACTCTCGGAGGAAGATGCTATTATTATCCCCATTTTATAGATGTAGAAATTGAGGTTGACAGAGATTGAGTGACTTGCTTAGGGTCACATATTTATAGCAAGTATTTGAATCCAAATTTGAACTCAGGTCTTCCTGATTCCAGGTCCAGAACTCTATCCACGGTACCACCTAGCTGCCTCATGAAGAAGCACGCTACTCATCTCCAGGCAGAGATGACTAACTCAGGTGCAGAATCAGACATATATTTCTTGGACATGGTCACTATGGGAATTTGTTTTGCTTGACTGCATGTCTGTTGCAAGGGTTTGTTGTTGTTGTTTTCTTTGTGGTGAGGGGGAAGTAGGACTAGAGATAAAATGGATTTTAGGTAATTAAAAAACAAATAAATAGAATTGGAAAAAGCAAACAGGTTCACAGTTTGAAAAAATAAAGAGAAGAATGGCAGAATCTTCAATAGAAATAGGGAAATTTGGAGGAAGGGATAGGCTGGGGAGGGGGAAGGAAAGGTAGTTCCATTTTATATAGATTTGAGATCCATCTGTATAGAGATGATAATAGAACTTGTTGGAGATGATGGCATCAAGAAAGAGTGTAGAGGGAGAAGAAAAGAGGACTCCAGCCAGTTTGGGAAGACACCCACATTTATTAGATGGGATAAGGACAATGACCCAGATGGGTCAAATTAAGGCTATTTCAGAATGGAGGAGATGAGCTTATTTATAGACAGTGGGGAAGGAGCCAACACATAGAGAACATAGGTAAGAGAGGGAGAATGATTAAAGGTAAAAGCTCCCAATGATCCAGGAGTGTGCAATCACAGACAAAAGCAAGAAGGTTAGTCTCAGGAAGGAGAAGGGCCATTCTCTTCCCCAGAGACCAGGGCAAAGTAGGAAATATATGAAGGATATACACGCGCGCGCGCGTGTGTGTGTGTGTGTGTGTGTGTGTGTGTGTGTGTGTGTGTGTGTGTGTTTTGAGATATTATGTAGATATGAATGATGGATGGATGATTTTGATTTTCTTAATTAAACAGAAAGTTAAATAATCTGTTGAGACATGAAGGTAGGGGAAAGAAGAGAATGTTTGGAATAGCTACAGTAAAGAACATCATAGAAATGATATTAGGGTAGGATAAAATGATTTTTATGTTGTAATGAGGATCCAGTAGAGATTAGGTAATTTGAATCCAGACAACTAGTTATGTGACTCTCAATGACATTTATTTGACAATGGGATAATAATAATAGTTAAACTTTATGTAGCTTTATTATATAATTTTATTGCAAAAAACTTTGTATACATTTATCTTATTTGATAGTTACAACAACCTGGAAGGTCAATGTTATTATTATGCCCATTTTCCAGATGAGAAACTTGAGGTTGAGAGAAGTAAAGTATCTTACTTAGAGTTACACAGCTAGTAAGTACCTGAAGCAGGATTTGAACTGATGAAGGAGATAGAATGCTGGACCTAGAGTCAGGAGGACTCATTTTTCTAAGTTCAAATCTTACGTCACATATCTACTAGCTGTGTGACTTGGGGTATGCCACTTAAACCTATTTACCTCAGTTTCCTCATCTGTAAAATGAGCTGGAGAAGAAAATGGCAAACTGCTCCAGTATCTTTACCAAGAAAATCACAAATGGGATCACAAAGAGCCAGATATGGCTGAAAAGTGATTGAACAGCAACTTATTGACTCAACCCAATGCTCTATCCACTTTGCTATAGCTAGACAGCTAGCATACCTCTTTTTTTTTTTTTAGTTAAAATACTTCTAGCCTTCAACTGATACTGATAAGGAACTGGTAGGTTTGAGGCAGGGACCTGCCTAGGGCTGAGAAGGTGAAAGACAGGGGCAACCCACAGCTGAGGTTTCACAAAAAAGGAAGGACAGAAGGACAAGGGAACAATTGACTCCAGTGATAGATACCATATAGTTGATTTGTTTAATTGTAGGAGCAAGATTAAAGGCAAGTCAGTAGAACTAGAGCAAAGATGGGAGAACAGGGAAGAACTGAGGACCAAAGGTCAAATGTGGGAAAAAATAAGGGAAGCAAGTTATAGGAGTGAGGCAGAAGGGAAGCTGGAGGAAGATATTTCAAGAGGGGAATTTTCTAGTTCAAGATCATGAGATTTGAGGTGACAAGTCAAGGATGTGATTATTTTTGGAGTTGGTTATTGGGGAGCTGTGAGAATTGAATGGACCACACTGATTCCATCTTGTGATTTAGTTCTGGATCTAGTTCAGTTTTCTTTCAATTAAATTATGGGTCTAGCCCAATTTCTTTTTTTTTTATTATTTTATTTTTTTTTATTATTTTATTTTATTACTTTTTTTTTAAAACCCTTACCTTCTGTCTTGGAGTCAATACTGTGTATTGGCTCCAAGGCAGAAGAGTGGTAAGGGCTAGGCAATGGGGTCAAGTGACTTGCAAAGGGTCACACAACTGGGAAGTGTCTGAGGCCAGATTTGAACCCAGGACCTCCCATCTCTAGGCCTGGCTCTCAATCCACTGAGCTACCTAGCTGCACCCCCTAGCCCAATTTCTATCTCATGAGAAGACTATTCAATTGTGGGAATAGTGAGAAAACTTCAATACATTGTTTGAACCTATCCCTGCATAGCTGGGAAGCTAACCCACCTCTATCTGTTGCTTAGAGACCCTTAACTAGGGGCCTACCCTAGGCTGCCCAGAAATCCAGTCAGATCCAAAGATGGATGCAAGGAGTTTTCTCACAATTATACATCTAAAACAACCCATATGCCTTATCTGAAAACTGGCACTTTACTGGCCAACCAGTTATTGTATCTACATTCCTTTAACTATATATAGACACTTGGAGAGAGTAGGATACCTCTTTTTCTGATTTTCAGGGACCATGTTCACTCTCCCCTTCCAAGCTGGAAAGCCTCTAATCTTTCCTCTAATTAGAAACCAGATTACTTAATTCTGAATCTTGACTTGTAGCTCATTGTTTTTTAAAATTAATTATTCTTATTCAACTATTTTTAATACACAAAAATCTGTATCACTATGTATTCAAGGTCTTTGGACTAACTGGGGAGTCCATTGACCTTTTAATTATGCCTGTTTTGCTAATAAATCATTTGGATCATCTCCTCAATTATTATTAATTATCCACCACTGTTTTGGTATACTGGAAGTTGATGAACTGGCAAGCTAACAAGCTTGTTCAAAGAACATTAATAAGAATATTGAAGGATGAGGGCAGGCACTCAGCTGAAAGGAAGACTGCTCCAGATACTGAATTCTGAGAAAAGAGGGAGAGACATCTGAGGAATGGTAGATGACAGCAACAAGTGGCTGGCTAGAGAAATAAATATGGATGAAGCAAACCTCAAAGGAGTATAGATTGCTGAGAGTGGTAGAGGAGGTGTCTGGAAGTTACAGTGGCAAATAAATAATATACCAACTCCTTCCTTTCCAGGTATGCCTTGAGTAGGTGGCGATGATGAGGGAAGGAGCAATCAGCACTGGAAGTCTGAGAATGAAGTGCCATCCAGAGAGAGAGGCAGTACCTGTGATAAAAATGATATATACCTGAAGTACCTTTAAATGGATGGTTTGCAAGAATTTAGAAAGGAAAGTGACAACTATTGACAACAGCTTCACAAGAACAGGTTGGGCGGGGTTGAGTTTACTAATGTTTGAAGTGAGAAGTAGGAAGTACCACACCAGTGACATCATTCATCATCACGGAACCCTGAAGGGCAGAAGCCCCAGTCAGGTGGCACTTTCCCTATCCCAAGGCTAGACAATTGTCACCTTGTCCTATAATTGCCATGATTCAGATGAAAATTCCTTTCTGTACTTATCCAACGTTTTCTTGACTCTACCTGTTACAACTCACCTCTTCCCCAGTTCCTTTAATTTTCTTCCTTTCAGAGATTTCCATTAATATTTTTCACCATTCTAGATATTTTCTTTTCATATTCCAATTGTGCTTATAGAAATCAGAGTCTCTTGAAGACACTGCATCCCTGACCACCCCCACCTCCATCCAGGGCTAGTTGCTTCTTTTCTAGTTGTCCAATGCATTGGGCCAAGAGGAATCAGCATATTCCTTACTCCCCATTGCCACATTCAGCTTTTGCCTTTGTATCATTCAGCAACCTCTTTGTGATTCATTCCATCTCTTTCTATCATCCTACCTCAATCTCTGTTATTATCATCAACTGATCCTCAGTTCATCTTTTTTTTTTCTTTTTTGTGGCATCTTCTTTCTTCATCACCAAAACTTAGTGTTTATTTTTACTGCAACTCCTAGAGCTAACTTGTCATTCCTTTATCCCAGGCAGCTTCTCTGCTCCAGCTCCAGCAACTTCCCTTAATAGTTTTGATCCTATAGCCAATCCAACTATGTGTTGTATGTCTCTATTGGACATTCTCTATCTTGCCCCCCCCCCTTGTCTTTCTATCATTTATGCAATCAATCCTTATTTTGGAGATATCTCCATGTTCTCTACTCCTAGAAGTAATGTGGAGTCAATGAAAATTTGATCAACTGTTATGGGTTTGATGGAAGAGACTGTAAACTGGGAGACCAACTAGCTAATACATTAGATGAAAGGTAACATAGCCTAAGCTAGGGATTCAATTTGTTCTGTCTCACCTGAGGGCAAAACAAGAAGCAGTGGATGGAAACTGTAGATTGTGTTGCTCCTGTAATCCCTTCCAATTCATACCTGAGCCAGAATTCTCTCAATGACATTCTCAACATTTGATCATTCAGAGATCTCTAGTGAGGGGGAACTCTACCACTTGAGGCATCCCATTCTACTTTTGGATCACTCTAATTAGTAGGATTTAAAAAAATATAACAAGCCTAAATCTGCCTCTGTGCATGTTGTGTCCATTTCTCCTAGTTCTGCCCACTGGGCCCAAGAACAGGAACAATCCCTTTTTTCCATGTCAATTCTTTAGACACTTGAAGACACCATTCATGCTCCTCTTTTTTCTCTTCTTTAGTTGAATATCTCTAACTTTCAACTGATGCTGCATGATCTCAAGGTCCTTCATCTTTATGTTGGCTATCTCCTGAACACTCTCCAAGCTTATTGATGTCTTTTAAAAAATATGATGCCTATAACTAGACATGGTACTCCATATGATTCCCATCAGGACAGAACAATGAGACTGTTACCACCTTTGTTCTATGTGGAATGTCTACGGTTAGCATATTTCATAGAGAGAAGAACTGTCACTTCCTCTACCAAATTAACCATTAGTTACCACTTTTATTTTGTTATAATCCCAAGTGGACTTCAGGTGTGTTATTGTTCTGGAAGATAGGTGATATCTAAGTAGCAAATTTTTAAAAATCAGTTATACAGTATGAATAATATGAAAGTCTTTATACTATACAGGAGAGAACATAGTACATCCAGGATGTACAATATTTTTAAAGTGGCTTCAGTCTTGATTTATTCCATCCTTCATAGGAGTGGAGGAGGGTAAAAATTATAATAGTTCTGAGATAGGATTATAGAAAAATGATCTTCAAGAGACTCTCATTAAAACACCAGTCAAATTTTCCCTAGTCATTACAAAATAGTTTAATGTCTGCTTGATCAATAGGGTTATAATTCTCTTTAGATACAATGATCTATGTTATTATTTTGGAATGTGCTAATTGTTGTCACATAAGAATCATTTCTTGCACCCTGGCACCCTCAGATCTATTTAAGATGGGAGCAGTGGCAAGACTTCCTCAGAATTTCCTGGAAGGACTTTCTTGGATTCTTTTAATATTATGGAGATGCCATTATAACACTTAGACTGTCCTTGCTCTCTAATCTGCTTAAAAGGCACTGGATCTCTTCCAGCTGCATTACTATCATTCTTGGAAACTGTTCCATTTGGCTCTAATTCAGACATACAACGATGGTCTTGTAACTTTCAAAATGTAATGCTTAACATTTTTATAACCCTATTTTATAACATCACCAAAGCTCTTAAGAAACAGATGCTAATTTCCATGTATTCCTAACCATCTCAGGCTTCAGCAGGGAACTCTCCCATTATGGGGTCATGGACCCTGATCAGTATAAGGATAAGGTTAACCATATTGTCTCTTTCAAGGCTATATCACTGGCCATAACAAGGATTTGTAAATACAGACCAAGACTGTCAATCTTGAAGCCTGGGTATTTCCTCCAATGAAATCTCTCTGGTTGGGATGATCCTCCAAGCGCCTTAGTTTTCTCTGTGATCACTGGAGCCAGAGCAAGGATCCCTCTTCCTCCCCTAAGGCCCTTCTGGCTGTGAACAATGAAAGGCACTTTAGATTGTCCTTATCCTAAAACTGGGCGTATGGAGCTCTGACGGATGCTTTCTTTGATCAGTGTTGCTGGCCTTCCTTTGTCTATTCTTAGACTGAGAACTTAGCTTCCAATCAGGCTAGTGTAACCAAGAAGCTTATCATCCCTAGAAGTCTCCAGCTTTCTAGTTCCTGAAATTGCAGGAATTGCAAGTAAGCCATGCAATTATGCTGCATTCCAATTGAGCAATGTAATAAAGATGGAAATCAGAAAAGAGTCCATTCCAGATCAAATTAGTTTTCTAATAAACAAAAACATAATTACAAATCTAACTCAAGAGGTAATGAAAAAGAGGTTCTGGTCACAAAATAATACAAAAGGGGAGACATTTAAAAACTTATAAAACTGACATTAGCTTGTCCTCAACTAAGCAAATTTGGCCTTGTATACATAGGAAGTCAGAGCTAAGAAGAACAGATGGGGAGAGAAGGCGAATTATCTTAAAATAAAACATTAAAAATAGCACCCACTGATTGGGTAGATATTGCCAACATTTTTATTTTCCAAGTATCAGCTCTTGTTATCCTTTTTTTTTTAAACCCTCATAGTGGAAGGGGGAAATGGGATCTTGGAACAAAGAATTAGAAAAGATGTAGAGATATGGAATATCCCTTCTTCTTGCCAGTTCTTCTGATAGCTGAGGTAAGCCTAACAAGATACTTAAGAGAATGAAGCTGCTGGAGCTGTCTTGAATGAAGCCTTATTAAGCTGGTTGGGCTTTTGAACACATTAAGTAGATGCCATTTAAGTGGCTATTCCTGTTCCTTTATATATTCTGCTGCCAAGTAGCACAGCTATCCAGTCTAAGCAACAAAGCAGAAACCACAGGGATAGTTGAAATGAGGATGCTTCCCTCAACCCCTTTTTTTAAGGAATGAACTTTAACATTTATATTGGAACAACTTTTGCCATGTTCTGCTTGACCCTATAATGCAGAACTAGAAGCGATATGTAGAAGTTACAGTAGGGGTATTGTTTCAACATAAGGATTTCCTAGCAGAGAACACTTGTACCCAGTGGAATGGACTGTCCAAGGAGGTAGTTTTCCAACACTTGAAGGGACTGCAATAATATTCCAATCTTCAAATCTGGCCTCAGATACTTCCTAGCTGTGTGACCCTGGGAAAGTCACTTAACCTCCATTGCCTAGCCCTTACCACTCTTCTGCCTTGAAACCAATACATAGTATTGATTCTAAGATGAAAGGTAAGGGTTTAAAAAAAAAAAGAAAAAGAAAGATCTGCATTCAAATATTACCTGATGTTGTTTGGTGGACCCAAGCAAGTCACTTAATAGCTATAAAACCTAATTTCTTTATTTTAAAATGAGGATGGCAATAAGGTACCACAGTGGATAGAGAGCTAGACCTGGTCAGGAAGATCTGAATTCAAATCCAGATTCAGACATTTACTAGTCATGTGACCCTGAGCAGGTCACTTAATTTGCCTGCTTTAGTTTCCTCATTTGCAAAATGGTGTTAATAAATAAATCTATTACCCAGGGTTGTTGTGAGGAGCAAATATTTGAAATGTGATTTGCAAACCTTAAAGTGCTATATATGTATATGTGTTATTTTATCATTGTTACTAGTGAGCTAGAGAAGGAAATGGCAAACCATGCCAGTATCTTTGCCAAGAAAACTCCAAATAGGGTCATAAAGTTAGACGTGACTGAAATAACAATAATAAAGAATAATTGGAAGGAAATTACTCCTTGTGCTGAAATCTGTTCTATAACATCTATCTACTGAAGCCAGTTCTGCTTTCTAGGGCCAAAAATAAATTTAAATTCTTCTACATAACAGCTCTTCAAATATTTCAAGACAATGACAGTCTTTTCATATTCTGAAGACTTTTCCCAGGACTAGATATTCTCAGTTGATAAATGGAAGTTTCTTTAGAGGAAAGAGCACTAGATCTGGATTTGGAGGACTTGGATTCAAAAGCCAGCTACTACTTGTGTGACCCTGGATAAGTCATTTCCCAACTTTAGTCTCATTTCTTCATATATAAAATGAGGGGGATGGGTTTAACTATGTGACCTCTTAAATTCCTTTTCAGCTCAAAATCTAAAATTCATTATTCCTTACATAGCATGGAAGTAATTTTCTTCTTAATAGACAGCAGTTTATCAATGTTTCCTCTAAAATAGAGTCTAGGAATTAAAAAAAATTCTAAGTGTTGTCTGATGATACGCAGAGGACAGAGGATCTATCATCCCCTCTTTTTTACTATACACTATGTCACCATTAATTCAGTGTGAGATCATATTTGCTTTTTTTTTTTTGGCAACCATAACACAGTAGTGATGTATATTGAATTTAGAGACTCAGGTCTCTAAATATGAACTGCTGTTAAGGCAGGACACATCCATCTTGTGCTTGTGCAATTTATTTTTGAACCTAAGTGCAGGATTTTCTATTCATCTCTATTTCACTTCATCTCTATTTCACTTAGTCCATAGTTTTGGCCTATTGAGATCTTTCTGGATCCTTATTCTGTCATTCAGGGTTAGCTGCAGATCTGATAAGCATACTAACTGTTACAACTTCTGGTGGAGCTAGAATCTGAGGTTCTATGGAAATATTTAAGTAAATTGGATTAACAAAAAACAGAGCAAGTTGGTTTCATACATCTGAATGAAAGAAGACAAGTATTTTTTTTTGTAAAGGTAAGGTCAATGGTAAAAGGAAGAAACTAGGTATAACAATTAATGGAATATAGATACTTATATTAAAGAATGTTCCAAAAGTTCACTATAAAGTATTATCTTTTAATAATATTTATTTAAAATTGCTTAATTTTAAGTTTCAATAATGAGACTTTCTTTTTTATAAGTAATTCATTAATTAATGGTTAAATCTATGAGGCCTTGAGTAGAAAGCCACTTTTTTAATTTCAGGAAAGGCACATACCTTAGAGTTTAGAACACATAACTTAGACATCCCATTGCCACTAGGTGGCGGTGTGCAAAAACTAGATGATTAGCTTTTTGATGGGTAAGAAAAAAAAAATCATAGTTCTAAAATTGTAAAAATTTATGAAGCAAGTTTTCTTACAGTATTTCTCTCCATTATAAACTCTATAATGCAAAATTTTGTGTGAGTGCAAAGAGAACTTTTTCAAATTACATTCACAATGTAACTCTCCCTACAGTGAATTTTGTGATGCTGAATTAAAGATGAGGATATCTAAATGCTTCCTCGTGTGCATTACATTCACAAGATTATTCTCTGGTGTGAATCTTCTCATGACTAATAAGAGTTATTCTCTGGCTGAAGGTTTTTCCACATTCATCACATATAAAAGGTCGCTCTCCACTGTGTATCCTCTGATGTCGAATAAGATGAGAACTTTGGCGAAATGATTTTCCACATTCACTGCATTCATAGGGTTTTTCTCCAGTGTGAATTCTCTTATGTTGGATAAGTGATAAGCGTGCACTGAAGGATTTATCACATTCATCACAAACATAGGGTTTCTCCCCAGTGTGAATTCTCTGGTGCTGAATAAACTGTGAGTGCTGACTGAAGGCTTTTCCACATTCATTACACTCATAAGGTTTCTCTCCAGTGTGTATTCTCTGGTGCTGAATAAGTGATGAACGTACATTGAAGGCTTTCCCGCAGACATTGCACTCATAGGGATTTTCTCCAGTGTGAATTCTCCTATGTCGAATAAGGTGCGCACTCTGACTAAAAGCTTTTCCACATTCATTACACTCATATGGTTTCTCACCATTATGTGTTCTTTCATGTTTAATAAGAGTTGAAATTTGGCCAAAGGTTTTCCCACACTCATTACACTCATAAGGTTTCTCCCCAGTGTGACTTCTCTGATGTTGAATAAGGTGTGAACCCTGACTGAAGGCTTTCCCACATTTATTACATTCATAGGGTTTCTCTCCATTATGCACTCTCTGATGTTGAACAAGAGAAGAAAGCACACTGAATGCTTTATCACACTCATTACATTCATAGGGTTTCTCTCCATTATGTGTTCTCTGATGGTGAATAAGATTAAAACTCTGACTAAAGGCTTTCCCACATTCATTACACTCATAGGGTTTCTCTCCTGTGTGAATTCGCTGATGCTGAATAAGGTGACCTTTCTGGCTAAAGGTTTTGCCACATTCATTGCACTCATAGGGTTTCTCTCCAGTATGAATTCTTTGATGTTGAATAAGAGATAGGCGTGCACTAAAGGATTTTCCACATTCATTACATATGTATGGTTTCTCTCCAGTATGAATTCTCTTGTGTTGAATAACTTGTGAGCGTTGACTGAAGGATTTCCCACATTCATTACACTCATAGGGTTTCTCCCCAGTGTGAATCCTTTGGTGTACAATAAGGGTTCGATTTAGGCTGAATGTTTTGCCACATTCATTACACTCATATGGTTTCTCTCCAGTATGAATTCTCTGATGCTGAATAAGGGATAAACGTGCACTGAAGGCTTTTCCACAGTCATTACACTCATATGGTTTTTCTCCAGTGTGAATTCTCTGATGTTGAATAAGATGTGAGTGTCTACTGAAGGCTTTCTGACATTCTTTACACTTATAGGGTTTTTCTCCAGTATGAATTCTCTGATGATGAATAAGGTTAGAACTATGACTAAAGGCTTTCCCACACTGATGGCATTCATGAGGTTTCTCTCCAGTATGAATTTTACCATGCTGAGTAAATGATGATCGAGTACTAAAGGACTTCCCACAATCATTACACTCATAAGGTTTCTCTCCAGTATGAATTTTACGATGTTGAAAAAAGTATGAACGAGCACTGAAGGCTTTTCCACATTCATTACATTTGTAGGGTCTCTCACCAGTATGAATCCTCTGATGTTTAGTTAGGATAGAACTGCGGTTAAAAGTTTTTCCACATTCACCACACTCATAGGGTTTCTCTCTAGTATGAATTCTCTCATGCTGGATAAGTGTTCTGTTCTGGCTAAAAGCTTTTCCACATTCATTACACTCATAGAGTTTCTCTGTGTTGTGAAGTCGCTGATGCTCAATACTAATTGAACTCTGTCTAGGCATTTCCCCATATATATTAAGTTTATGAGCTTTCTCTCTTGTATGGATACTCTGATGATTAATAAGGTCTGAATTCTTTTTGAAAGTTTGGCCACAAGTTGCACATGGATGGATCTTTTCACTTCTTGGAACCCGCTGATGTTTAACACATTTTGAAGTCAGATTTAAGCGCCTTCCAAATTCATTACATTCCTGACCTTTCACCCTTGTAGAGGTTTTCATAGAGATCACTGTCACTGGCTTATAATTTCTTTCCAAGGAAAGGGATTTCCTCAGGACTCCCACCACAGGTTTTTCCCAGTGTTTTTCTGTTTGATTCTCAATTTTACAGGGTTCTCCAAACTCAGGTCCCTTGAATCTTCCTAGCATTATCCCCTGCAATTCCATTTTTTCTGATATTTTTTGAATTGAAGATAATTCCGTCTTTTTAGTTTTGGTCTCACAATCTGAAAGATTGAACATAAAATAAAACATAAATGTCATCTATTTTTTATTCTGGCTGAGAAGAGATTATTGGGATAGGAAGATGAAAAACCCAATGAAATAAACATTCTCTAGTATGGTGCTGGCAGGTATTAATACTAGTTTCATAGTCTGCAGCAAGAAAGAGAAAGGGAAGTTGCATAGGAGAGAAAAGGATCAAAGGAAGGGGGAAGGGCACTACCTAATGTGGCAGGGGGAACCCAAAGAATAAGGAAAGCCTACAAAGCTAAGGTATAAGAGTATGCAGGAGAAACAAGCTAAGTGAAGAAGCAAGGACAATGATAACATGAGTTCTATGAAATCTGGGAATAGTGATCATAAAGGTTGTAAAGAGAGAAGATGAGGAAAAAAATCCTCTCTCTCTCTCTCTCTCTATATATATATATAATATATAACATGTATATAAAATATACTTACATATGTATCTTTCTTAGATATACTATAAATAGGAACTACCTTTTATATATAAGAAATTGTCTCCTATGTGCCTAGAACATAGTAATCACTCAAATATTTATTGAACAGATTTATCTTGCTAACAAATAAACAAGTCATTTTTAACCTATTACTTGAAATTTGCATAGCAAATACTTAGTAAATTATTTTTTAAATTGAAATAATCTAAAGTGTTAAGAGAAAAAAGCGAGATTAGTATCTCCTCTAAAGTTCTCTTTTAATGTCTTATACTGATGTAGAAGTGATTTCAATTTTCCAAACTGACTACAGATCTTATTTGTACTCCAGTGAAGTACAAATTCTTTTGTCAAGTCTACCTAGCTGGAAATGCTTCTAGTACAGATTGCATTCAAAGAGTTCATCACAAAACCTGGACAAATTATATATTAAGGTGCTGAAGGAACTTATGGAAGTGATTAATGAGTTCTTGTTAGTGATCTCTGATTAATCCTGGAAAATAAGAGTGCTGTAAGAGTTGAGATGGACAAAAATGTCCTAATTTTTTAAAGCAGAAAAAGACTTCAAACTTAATCTAGTAAACTTGGCACAAATTCCCAGCAAACCTAGGAAGAAAGAGGAGGAAACATAGAGGAAAGCAGTTGAAGGAAGCATGGAGAAAATCTATCAACAGAGATAGAAATAGATGTAATATTATCATATGATAATACATTTAGAATTAGAAGAGACCTTTAAAAACATCTAGTTCCACCCTTATTTTAGTGATGGAGAAACTGGGATCCAAAAGGATTATGGGATTTACTTATGCTCACTTAGGTTATACAGAAAAGAAGTGGAATTCAAACCACAGGTTTCCTAAGTTCATATCTAACTCTCTTTGCATTATACTATGCTGCAACTTGCCAAGAGATTATATTACAAATCTCCTGTAAAAAGAAATGAAGAAATAGATCACAAGCCTAGCAGCACAGAGTGATATAGACATAGTAGTGATGGATAATTTTAGCTGTTTGATCTCTTTCTACCAAAATAAGAGCAACTAAATATTTTTTAGCTTTCTCTGATGATTGTTTCTCTTTAAATAACAAAGAGTGTAATGAGGTCCTGCTATTCTGGATCTGATTCCCAGAAACCAGGAAAAACTTTTTAAGTAAAAATTATGTGAACCTTGAAGAAAAGTGATTACTACAAGTCTTATAATTTGTTGTTGGGAAGGAAAATAGAAGATCCAGCCATAATTTGACATACAACTAGATAAGGGGAAAGCAGATTTCAAAGGGTTCAGAGAAAAGATACATAAGATTCCATGAACTATAGAGGAAGTCAGTCCAGATTTCTCAAGAGGAAAAGGTGGAGGATAGATAATGAAGAGCTGATCTCAGATCCTCCCTCAATTAAGGAGGAACTCAGGGTAATAACTTCACCATTTGCCACCTAGCTAATATCCAGAAACTTGTCATTCTGCAAGATTAATTTAACTCTCTAACTTGTACTTCAAATTATTTCCCACCAAGGCTGCAGGATTTCATCATGCCCCTGTGCCAGGTAACCCCCATTTTTGGCTTCTATTTATGAGCTGTCTTCCTCCATTAGACTGTGAGCTCCTTTGGGATGGGAACTGTCTCATCTTTCTATGGATCCCTAGCACTTAGCACAGTTCAAGTCAAGAAACTGGGCATAGTCTTAGGGAATAGTCAGTATTTTCTCACTGCACGTCTGGACTATGGTTTAAAATGTAGTAATAAGAAACTCCTGCCCAAAGATAGAACACATTTTCCAAAGACTGATAAGACTGTGCTTCCCTGAAGTCTTGCAAATTAAATCAAGTTTTAAATTAAAAAAAGACAGGGGAGGGAATTATATATACATACATATATGCATGTATGCAGAGGTGTCAAATGAAACTCCCATCACTTCCAGTGCTGGAACTAGATTGAAACATTATTGGGAGATATTTAACAAAATAGATACAATAGAACATGTTACTGTTTATATGTAGTTTTTAAAGCAGTATGCAGTTTTCAGGGATAGTAGTTTATGGTTTAGTGGCCCCTGTTTCTATTTTTGTTTGAGGTCACTGATCTAGATAACATAGAAAGTAGCTACATGAAGAATAATAAAAGATGAGACACTTTTAATTTCACAAGAGACAAAATGTGAGAAAGGAACCCAAAGTAAAACTCTGGTCTCAAATGTCTATGTATAAGTTTAGGCAATTAGCAAAAGGAACTAAGGGTGCTAATTTAAGGAGGGAAATGTAACATTTAGGTATTTTTGAAACCCATGACTTTTACTACAGATGAGTATATGTTATTCAAGAGAAACAAGATAGGTAAAGGGGGAGTTAGAAGTCAGGCAGCATTGTATATTAAGGAAGTATACTTAGGTGAAGAAATAAAGGAACCAGAAGAAGAGAATACTTGGGTGAAGGAAAATATAAGGAAAAATGAAAATGATTTTGTCAACAGAGTATATTACAAACAACCAGGATAGAAAGAGGAAATAGATGATGATGACTTTGGGAAACAGGTCACAAGCCTGGCCCAGAACATGTTATAGTAGTGAAAAGGGATTTAAATACTCCAGACATCAGCTAGAGTTCCTTCAAAAGAGAAGCAACTAATAACTTTTTGACATAATTTAGTAATGAGTTCATCCTTTAAAAGGTGAAGAAATCAATAAGGACAAATTCTATTCTAGATAGGGAACATGCTAAAAGTTACAAAGTTAGAATCCAAAAAGATCTTGACAGGTTAAGAGCATTGGCCTGAATCTAACGGGATGAAATTCAATAGAGATACCATATGTCTTACATTTAGTTATGAAATAGAATAATAAACTGACTGAAACTATTACTTGTTGAAATAGAGAAGTAAACTGAAGGGAAACTGTTTCCTTTGCAATGACTGTCGTCCTCTGGCTTGTGACTAGAGAGGGCTGCTAAGGGAAGATGAAGCTACTTATTTATAGTGGAGGTAGAAATGAGAAATGCTGAGGGAAGCTGCCACACAGGGATACTGCCACACAGAGATGCTGGTACACAGGGGACTGCTCTGGAGAATACTCTGAGGTCTGCCTACTGATCCCTACTGATGGCTGATGGATCAGTATATCTTTCTAATCGCCTCCTCCCTTTCACTCTCTCCCTTCTCCAACCCTCTTCCTCCTGCCACCCTCTCCTCCCAATTCTTCCCTCCCCTCCCCCCCCCCCCCGAGTGAACTAAAAAATACTCTAATTTTCATTCTTAGGTAAGGGGTTTATTATGATAACAGGATGGGAAACTGAGGTAAGAGGGATGAGGATTTCCCTAAACTATAGGGATAATTTTAGGAGGGTTTGAGGAAGTAGTCCAGTCACAAACTGTGACTCTAAGACAGGGAGATGGAGGACAACAGCAGTTTAAAATCTTTCTTCTTCTTCACAAAATCAGCCTGGCTTGTCTCTTTTCTCAGCTTCAACCCCAGAGAGAAACAAAGTTCAACATCTCTCAGTTTCTCCTGACCAGCTCAACTCTCATATAGACCACCAATTCAAAAGCCAAGTTTCTCCTTCTTGTCAACTTCAACTGTCCAAAGCCAGAGAACCCCCAAAACCAAGTCAGCCCCACAAGGGTCTTTCTGCCAGGTTTCTAACCTCCAGAGAGAGAGAGAGTGACTTCAAGTCCAGTCCCCTCCCCCTCTCAGCTCAACTGCCAACTCCTGGGAACATTCTGTTTTGGAAACTCCTTCTTTTGATTGACAGATAGGTCTCCATTTTCTTGTATCTTGATTTACAAGTTCTCTCTCCCCATGCCTCTACCACAGTTATGTGACAGAGGTTGGAACTAGAGAAAAAGTGCCAAGCTGAAGAGTATGTGAAATTGATCACTTCGACAGGGGAGGCTTGGAGAACAGTGAGGGTCTCTTGGTCTTGAGAAGCTGAAGAGAGAAGGTGGGAAAAGACTTTCTCCTGAGGGTTACCCATTTTTCCTGCTGGTGACTGGAAATCCTTCCCCCCAACACTTCCCAACTAAAGGGACTTTCTGAAGAGAAACCTGAGCAGACTTTACCTCAGCTCCTGTTGCCCTGGGGTGAGTCAACCTGACTATTGCTCAGGGGGCTCAGGCTGCCAAGGCCTGAGTTCCCTGCAAACTCGAGGAGGGAGGGGAAAGGGTTTAGATGGAGACAGGGACCCCCTTTTCCCACATTCCTTTTCCCATTCTTCCCTGCCCGCTATTCCTTTTGTATTACCTGGTTGAGTTAACATTAAAAGTTATCTGTTCCCCAAGCTGAGTGTGAATGAACAGATCAAGGGGAGACCCTTTGGTCTCGAGTAGTGGAGGGGAGACAAGAGGGACAATAGCAAATTGGGGAGTGCAACTTGGCTAAGGAGGGAAGGCAGAAGAGGGGAAATCTTCAAATCCCCTCTCCTCTCTCTGAGCCAACTCATTATATCTGCTATCTCCCCTGAACGCTGCTTTGAGAAGGGGGAGGGGGGTTCTCCTCTCTTTCCCCCTCTCCATACCAAAAGTCCAAGCTTCCATCAGGGCACAAAACTTCCTTTTATCTTTTTTTAATACAGTTACCAAAAAAAAAAAAAAAACCCACCAGTATAAGATGGGAAAGACATAGATTGTAGCTGTTCTGAAAAAGAGCTGAGGGGTTCTAATTAATCAAGCTCAAGGAGTTATCAGTGTGATGTGGCAACTAAAAAAGCTAATGTAATCTTGGGGGCTCATCAAGAAGGGCCCAGCTTCTAGGAATAGGAAGGTGAAAGTCCCACTGTACTCTACTGTGTCAGTCCTTATCCTGGATTCTGTGATTGATTTGAGGAACCATAATTTAAGAACACTGATAAGCTGAAAAGTATCTAGATGAGGGCAACCAGTATGGTCAAAAACCATGAGGAATTATCAAAGGAACTCAAGGCTATTTAGTTTGAAGAATAGAAGACTCAGGGGGAACATAATAGCTGTGGGACAAATCAAAAGATGTCAACAAAAAAAAAAGCCACAAATAAGAAAAAGTCAATGATGGCCTTTGAGAGAAAAATATTAGCAAAGTTGTATGAGAAGCCAGATTACAGAGATTTTACTGAATGAAATGGTTGGTAAAAAGATGGGAGGAAAACATAGTTCTGAGGATTTTGACAGTGACTGGAAAGTGAGAGTAACTTAAACAAGTAGCACAGTTAAGGGGTTTTTGTTTGTTTAAGAAGACTAGACCAGAAGATCCAGAATAATTAATGGAGAAGGATTCTGAAAGAGGAAAGGGATGAGATCAAGAGTACAAAAGAAAGGACTAGCCTTGGAAAGATAAGTTAGGCCAGAAAAAACATATCCAGTATCCTGATGAGTACACAAGAAATGTTTATTAATAGAGGTAAGGAATTAGTACTCATTCACTCACCTGAAAAGTCACTTTTTAGGATCTCTCTCTCTCTAGCTCCCTGTTTGTCCAAGACCCAAGGCTCTTCCCCTTTTTCCAAATGGGAAATCACATCAGGTTTGGATACTGAGAATCCTGTTTGTGAGGAAGAAAATGGCTCTGGGTAGTATGTCATAGGCACCCAGAACTGTCTTAACTCAGTCTCTACCCCTGGAGTCTGCAAGGGGCAAATAAAAAAAGATAATTTTTATATTAAGATAATGTCCCACGTTGGCATGATAGTAAGGCCTATTTATTCTCTGGCAGAGTCTCACTATTCCCTTGGGGGAGTTGAGCCAGGGAGCTGGTGATATGGGCCCAAAGAACCATTACCTCTATGTTCTTTCTTCATAAGGAGGGTAGGGAACTTCTATATCTGGGAATGATCACACTGGACCCTAGGAAAGAATTCTGGACCTGGGACAGAAAACTCAGATGATGGGGAAGGCTTAGATTCATAGAGAACTCAAGAGAACTGGCCATTTCTTGACCTGCACAGGTAGACCTGTGGCTTAGTAATAGGAAACAGAAGTACCTTGTGTTTAAACCCAAATATATTAAGAATCTCTGACTGTTGAATTCTGAGCCCAGATCCAACCACGCCTTTCTAAACCTAAGCCATTTACAACACAAGAATCCAAGAAATTCAGATTTGCATCCCAGGGAGAGGCCTTACCCAATGAGACCAGGTTCCTGTAATTCTCCAGCATCACATCCCTATAGAGGCTCCTCTGGGCAGGGCCAAGACAGTCCCACTCCTCCCGAGTAAGGTACACAGCCACATCCTTGAACATCAGAGATGTCTGAAACAATAGAGTCCTATTGTAGCTTCAAGAAGACTATCAATGTTTGGCCTTTGGATAAATGGGTAAACAAGTATCTGCAAATCATTTATTGGGAAAAGGAGAAGGCTGGCATATGATATTACACACACACATACAAAAAAAACAAAACAGGTAAATATGTTCACACAGAAAGAGAAGAGCCCCGCTTTTCAGGGAACAGTGTATATGGAGGACCCCATCCCACAACCTCCTAAGAAAGTAGACTTATTGAGTAGCTACTTTGTACTAATTACTGGGCCATCAATGTCAATAAACTATTTAGTGAATATATATATGTGGAATGAAGGATGATGGACTACATATTATGAGAGCTGTAATGGAATTTCAGGAAGTATAGCTCACCTGGAGCCTGGCAGGCAAGGACTCAGCTGCTATTGCTTGATCTCCTAGGCTCCACTCTGGGATTTGGACAGGATCAGAGGGATCAAGTAGACCTGAAAGAAGAAAACAGATCATGAGGGAAGGAAGATAGAAAGCATCTAGGCTTGCTTTTGGCTCTCCTACTAATTCACTTTCAAATACCCCAACTGTCTTCTGTAAGGGGTCAGAGAGAATCTATGACCTAAGAAATGTTGTCACTCCAAGAATGCTGATAATATGTGTCAAACTGTAAGCCCCTACAACTGTAAATACAAGAAGGCTGTGTGTGATACCATGAAATACAAGCAAAGTCCTTGAGAAACACTTAAATGGGAAATGAAATGGAGTAAAAACACGGAGTCTCTCTTTTCATGCCCATTCTACCCTCTCTGTTCTCAAAAATCACCTCCAAGATGATGAACAGGAACAATTTCAGAAAGAGCTGGAAAGACCTTCATGAACTGATGCAGCATGAAACAAGCAGAACCAGGAAAACATTGTACATTGTAACAGCAATATTGTGGAATGATTGACTGTGACAGAGTTAGCTATTATCAGCAATACAATGATCCCAGGACAATTCTGAGGGACTTATGACAAAGAATGCTGTCTACCTCCAGAGAGAGAACTGTTGTAGTCAGAATGACTCACAAAAATGAACAATATCAAAATATATTTTACATGACAATACAAGTATAACCCAGATCATAGCACCTGCCAGCAACCTGAGGAGGAAGGGAAGAAAGTTCAATCATAAAACTTAGAAAAACTTGTGAGGAAATTTGATATAACATAAACATGGTAAAAAATAAAACTATATTTTTTAAAATCCTCTCCAGAGAGTCTTACTTAATAAAGCTCCACTTCCCCTTACTCTAATCTCTCCAGTTTTCTCCTCCACAATCATGAATCTACTGGATGATTACACAAACCATCAAAGTCTGAAGTTTAGCCCTATCTCTGATTTTCTGCCCTCTTACCCTACTCATCCTTCCACTCAAGTCAAGTCAGTATCTGTGGTCCCTGAAGAAAGGCCCAGAAAGAGCCAGTATATACTCAGCTCTCTAGCAAAAGCTGCCCAGGTCATTGGATGACTTTTCCCAAAGACATCCTCCCTTCAACCACAGAGATTTTTACATGCAACCATACAAAATCACAGCTCAATAGTCTTTTCTTTGGGAAAAAAGTGAGGTCCACAGGGGAAGTCTGAAAACCCCAGAAAAGGATATGTATGGAGGAGTGAGAACCCCTTCTCTAAAAAGAACAACCCATCACACTAAAACAAAATCTACAAGTTTGCTTTGGACTAAGGTTTTGTCTGTGAAGCAGAAGAAGGACATATCCAGTTGTGATGACTCCCTGGGGACAGGCAGCTCCCCATCTCTATCTTGTAATCCTTCTTTCACTGATTGTACTTCTTTTCTAGTTGGACTGTGTGTCTATGTCCTGTTTCCCCAAATGGTTTGTGATAAACTGGAAAGAAGAGACAATCTGTCTTATTTTCTCACAACCCCCAAAGCCTAGAGTACATTCTGTGTACACAGCAAGCTCAGCAATAATTATCAGTACTTTTAGGCAGATCTTTGGCCTTCGGTCATTAAAGATAAGGATGCTTTATGGCGTACATTCAGTCATGCCAGAAATAAAGAAGCTGTAAAAAGCAATCTTCATTAACTTGTTCTGTAAAAAAAAAATCCTACTTTTGCAGAAGAACCATGGGAGGTAAATAAAACTCCTTCACTGGCAATGCATGAAATGTCTTGATTGCAAGAGTTTAGGAGATAGCCACAGGCTGGTAATGTTGGGCTCTGAATTTACTCTCTGCACCTGTTGTCATCCTTGGCCAGGACAGAATATGCCTTCTCATTTATCTTCATACCTGGAGAACCTATGGTACCCCAGAACATCTGGCCTGGGGGTATGTTACTATTTCACTATCTGGAAGGTTCTTGTGTTGAGTACTGGAATGGCCAAACCTGGGTTGTTAAGAAAGTCACCTTGGCAGTTGTGTGAACAATGGATTAGAGAAAAGAAAGAGATGTATCTGTTAGAAAACTTTAGCAAAAGCCTACGCTAAAAGTGTTGAAGACATGATAGGGAAATAGCAGGAAGCTAACCTGTCTCTCAAAGTGGTTGCCAAACTCCTCTCCCAAATTGGCCCCTAAGCCAACTGTATAGACTTCCCAGTTTGGCTCAGGACATCCCTTTTCCATCTTCCACTAATTCATAGTGTTGAAGAATTTATTAACTTAGAAGTAATAGGGAAACAGTAGCCTAGCCTGAAGCTTTGCACAGACTATTCTCCTCAACCCTTCAAGACCTAGAATGGTCTCTCCTCAACTTCACAAACTCTTGGAATCCCCACTTCCTTCAAGGATCAGCTCAGATGCCACCTCCTACAGGAGGTCTTTCTGATCTCCCTACCAATTAGTGCTCTTTACCCTTAAAAGATGATCTCTCACCTGATGGCACTGACAGACTCATAGCACCACTGCCTAAGGACATGTTACTGCTTCCTCCACTTATTCCTCCTCTTCAGAAAGAACCTCATCTCTATTACTTATCTCCAAGTGTCCAGTGGTCCTTTCCCCCTTACTCTTGTATCACCTGATTCTTTTATACACCTTCCTCACACAGGTCACAATTCTCATTTTCTCTTCAGATCCTTTTTTGTTGTTGTTTTCACACTGAAGTTTTTAAGGGAACACTTCATTACCTCTGATAATCTATAGAATGAAGAGGTGTCCTTTAAGCCCCTTTACTAATAGTATATACTCTCTCTTTGCCTTCTGTATGTTACAAACTCTGCCTCTTAAAGGAAGGGATGGAGAATAAAATGCTTACAATGGATGAATTGTTAATTCATTTACAACTACAAAAGTGTCCAAAAAAAGTGATATACTTGTGTCTGACCAGAACCTGAAGACCAGAAGTCAGTGGGATGATAATTTATCTCTGATGAGGTGTAAGTCTTCCAATACTACGTTTGTTACTAGGCCATTCTGGCAGAGAAGGGGTAACATCAAAGAGGTATTCGGGAGCTCTATTAGTCTAACTCTTAACAAGATTGGAACAAGGTTAAAACAAGTAACATCAGGACTATCATGGGACCCTCAATGAAAATAAGGAGAATAAATAGTACTGTCTTTAACTACTTGTGGGTGATCTGATATTAATTACAATTTTAGGAAATTCAGTATTTCTTGTGGGAGTATAGTAACTTAAGTGGAAGGAGATAAATTTCTCTGTGAATTCACTGGGTAACAGGAGATCATTATCTTGCTTAATGCTATAAACATGATTATGGAGACTATTGGTAGGAGGCTGAGAAAAGTAATTCTCTAGAAGCAGCTATATGGCTAAGTGGATAGCCAGGTCTAGAGATGGGAGATCCATGGTTCAAATCTGGCTTCAAATATTTCCTAGTTGTGTGACCATGGGCAAGTCACAACTCTAATTGCCTAGTTCTTACAACTCTTTTGCCTTGAAACCGATATAGATTCTAAGACAGAAGGTAAGGGTGTTTTTTTTTTAAGTGATTTTCTCATTATAATAAGACATAGGGAATCTAAAATTTGATTCAACAAACATTATCTCTTCCCTATAATCCAGAATTCAAGGACAAGTCTCTACCCATCCCCTTCAGCATGGCCCTGGTGAGCTAGTTCTCTTCTGTTTACTCCCACATTCACTGACCTCAAATTCATTCAGAAGATCAAAGAGTGGCCATGCCTAAAGAGAGGTCAGGAACCAATCCCAGTCTCACCACAGAACAGAACTATTTCCATCTTAAACTTTGTGAATTTGTTCTGTGCTGCTAAAATATGTTATTCCTATTGAGTTTCTAAGAATCATACTGTTAAAGCTGGAGGGATGTTAGAGGTCATTTGCTTGAGTCCTACCATTTCAGAGGTGAGGAAACAAGGCTCAGAGATAACTGATTTGGAAAAGGCTAATTCTCATGACTACTAAACCAGTGTTCTTTCAGTGAATCAGGTTTAGTGTCTATTGTGGTGGTTTCCCTCAGTAACAAAAACTCTAATCTATAGACCTCTCCCTTAAGCTGTGGTCAGGAATGAACGATTACTCAAGTTGGATTTCCTTAGGATCCTCCATCCTCTTCTAGGAAAGTGTTAGGGCACAGAATTTCCAGGCTCAAGGAAAAGGCATTGTTTAGAGTGGAAATGAGGGTATGCTATGAGGCATAATGAGAAGAGTACAACCCTTAGGGAGGCTGGAAAGTGTGAGAGTACCTTGATGGGGATCGTGGAGGGGGAGCAGAACCTCATGACATGGAGGTCCAGGTGGGGTCCTTGATGAGTTGTTGACTTGAGGAGTAGGTACAGAAGATAACTCAGGTCCTGTTCCGGGTGCAGCCATCTCTATCTCCTTTGAGAGTTCGTCCTTTCCTTGAGCACAGCCTGGGGCCATCAGGAACACAGAAAGTGGAAATTCAAGCAACCTCAGGACAGGAGCCACTGGAGCTGTGGCCAGGACTCAGGGTGCAACAATGGGGAGGAATAGGAGTAATAATAATAGCTAGAATTTATATTGTACTTTTAGGGTTGTGGAGCGCTTTACAAATATTTCTCATTTGTTCCATTTATCCTAATAACAATCATAGTAATAGCTAAGCACTTTAAAAATATTTCACGATAATTCTGGGAGATAGGAACTGTTATCCCCATTTAATAGGAATAGCAGTCACATTGGAAGTTTTTAAAGGGCTTTACAAAGCGTTTGCTCTGTGAGATGGAAAGTATAGGGTATAAGCCCCATTCTGCAGATGAGAGAACTGAGGTCCAGGAAAGGGCTGACCTGCCCAAGATCTCATATCAGGCCTGGATCATGATTTCAAAACAGGCCTCCTGCCTAGCACTCCGGGGCCCCCCTCTATAGTCCCCTTCTTGACAGTCCCTCCCTCCTCCAGCCTCAGTTTCCTCCACTGAAAAAGGTGACAGAGAGCAAAAGCCCCTCCGACACACACACCCCTCGCCACCCCAGGACCGGGCGGGACTCACCCTCCGCGCCGGGGTCCCCGACTACAGAGGCAAAGTCTGAACCGACCCGCAGCCCCCGAACCGCTTTCCCTCTGGGCGCCAGACCACCCGGACCGGAAGTGCCGCCCGGGCCTCCAGCGCCTAATCCGGGTCTGGGGAGCACCCAGGTCCGCTCTAGGATTCTGGGAGGACTCGCCATCTCGGTGGCGGTCCGGCTGTGACTCTGCGAAGGGTCCGGGGCTGAGGCAGCAGTCCGCCTGAGGACTGCAGGATGGAGGGCCCGTAGCTTCCCTAGGTGAAGAGCCGAGACCGCTAGGGGGCGGGGGCGGGGCAGTCATTCCAAGGTCAGAACGGCCCCGCCCACTGGCTCCGCCTCTAGGTGTGTGTGTGTGTGTGTGTGTGTGTGTGTGTGTGTGTGTGTCTGTCTGTCTGTCTGTCTGTCTCTGTGTGTGTTTCTGCGTCTGTGTGCGTTCCTTGAAGCCAGAGTCTAAATATGTTTGTTCATCAAGTTAGTAAATACTTGTGAGATTGCTAGGAGGCATGTTTGGACAGAATGCTGGACTTGTAGTCAAGACACCGTGAGTTCAAATCCTGCCTAAGACACCTGTTAACCGTGTCACAGACCTAGGCTAGCCTCTTTGCTTTTGTCAACCTTTTCTCTTCCATAAAATTCAAGTAATAATAGTATCTCTCTCACAGGGTTGTTGAGATAATAGCACAGTACCTGGCACATTGTAAGCATTTTTAAAATGCTTATTTATTATTATTATTATGTGAGCATCAAATGTGTTGGGCAAACCTTAAAACTCTACAGAAATATTAAATATGATTGGCAGTGGTATTGGGTATGAATTACTTAAATCAAGAATTTGACAGGTAGAGAGGTGCTATCTTTATTTTTATTGTATTTTTTCCAATTAGATGTAAAAACAGCTTCTAACATTTGTGTTTTAAAACTTTAAGTTTCCAGTTCTCTCCTTCTCTCTCCTGCCCTCTCATTGAGAATGCAACTTGATATAGACAATACATGTGCAGTCATGCAAAACTATTTCCATATTAGACCCCTCCAAAAAAAAAACAAGAGAAATAAAGTTTTAAAAAAGTATGCTTCCATCTACATTTAGACTACATCAGTTCTTGCTCTGTAGGTGAATAGCAGTCTTCATCATACATCCTTCAGAAATGTCTTGAATCATTGTATTGATGAGAATAACTAAATCAGTCACAGTTGATCATTGTACAATATTGCTGTTACTGTGTACAGTATTCTCCTGGTTAAGTCTTCCTAGGTTTCTCTGAAGCCATCCATCATTTCTTTTAGCATAACAGAATTCCATCATAAATTATAATACACAACTTGTTCAGTCATTCCTCAATTGATGGGCATCTCCTCACTTTCCAATTCTTTGCCACCACAAAGAGCTGCTATAAATTTTTTTGTATAGATAGGTCTTTTTTCCCTTTTCTTTGATCTCTTTGGGATATATAGTTCCAATAGTAGTGGTATTGCCAGGGCAAAGGGTATGCACACTTTTAAAGTCTTTTGGGTATTATTCTGAGAAGATTTATTTCTATTATATTGAATTATTTCTATTTCTAGGTCTTGAATTGAGGCTCAGATTTGTCCTTCAAACCTTTTCCCTTATTATTTTGTTTTTAGAAAGTTCAGGGAATGCTTTTTATATCTCCCACCCTAGAATATCTCTCATTGTAGAGCAAATAAAAAGTAAGAATGTTGATTCTTTCTTGCCTGGTAAATAAGAAGCAGCTTAGGCCAAGTATATCTGTAGGCAGCAGGACAATGTTCTTGAGTTTCACAATGTATTGTATTTCACAATGTATTTCACAAAGTATTAAACAAAGTAACTCCTAACTGGACAGAACCTGATTTCTTCTTTTAAACATAAGAATCCTACCAGACTGGAGATTTTCCATTATCACCAGGAGCTGAGGAGAGACAGAGGATATTGGACCATTTCCTCATTACCTGTTTGCCATTTGGAGATGTCTTGTGCTATCTAAGGGAAGGGCTTAATAATGAGCCTCCAAAATTGTATTATAGGATTCACAAGCTTTTTTATAGTAATGACAAACTCTGATTTTCAACATGGCTTGATGTCTGCTGGAATGACCAACCACATACATTTACTTCTCATGTACTCTCAGATGGTTTTGATCTTATCTGAATCTTTGACTTTATAGACTTTGAAGCTGGGTTTTCTCCTACTGAAACTCTGATATGTAAAAAGGTTTAAGCTTAGAGAGATACCTCTCTAGATCATCAGATCTCTGACCTTTCTTTCCTTGGGTAATTTTTTTTTCATGGATCTTTGTTATGGATCTAAAACCCCTTTCTTGGAAAAGGGATTTCTTCAGTTTTTCACCACAAGGACAGACCATTGGGGAACACCCATATTAAGGGACCATGGAATCATAGATTTAGAGTTGAAAGAAGTTATAAAGATAAACTAGGCAGCAGCTGGGTAGCTCAGTGGATTGAGAGTCAGGCCTAGAGATGGGAGGTCCTGGGTTCAAATCTTGCCTCATACACTTCCCAGCTGTGTGACCCTGGGCAAGGCACTTGACCCCCATTGCCTAGCCCTTACCACTCTTCTGCCTTGGAGCCAATACACAGTATTGACTCCAAGATGGAAGGTAAGGGTTTTAAAAAAAAAAAGATAAACTAGTCCAACCACTCTCATTTTACAGATGAAGAAACTAAAACCAAAAGGATTAAGTATCTTGTCCAAGGTTATATACATAAAGTAAGTGGCAGAATCAGGATTTGAACCAAGGTCTTTTATTTTCAATGGGGCAGCTATGCAGCCTGGTAGATAGAGTACTGGATCTGGAGTCAGGAAGATGTGGGTTCAAATCCAGCTTTAGACACTTATTAGAAGTGTAACCCTAAGCTATGTACTGTTAAAGTAGGATTTGGGGTAAGGAAAAAACAAGAGGAAAACATATTAATAAATTCTGATTTATTGATTGGAAAGGAATAAGGGTTTAGGAATATACTTATTCTTATACTTAATTTAAAAGATTAAGACTAACTAAACTATGTTACTAAACTAAAAACGTAACTTCTCAAATATCCCAATCTCATACCAGGAGTCCAAATCAAATAGAGCCAGGATCTTTTGTTTTTAGATGTCCAAGTAAGTCCAGACTGATGCTGCCAGCAGCCAGATCCAGAAAAACTCCTTCCTCCATTGATCACAGGCAAAATCCTCTTCAAGGTCTTCCAGGAGAACAGACTCTGAGAAGACAAACTGTTGGGCATAGAATCTTCACAGAACCCAAGGCTCAGGCTCCCATGGGATCCTTGGTCACATGCTACTGTCACTCATTCCCTAAGATTTGCCTTTCTCAATTTTTGCAACAGTTTTTTTTTAACCCTTACCTTCTGTCTTGGAGTCAATACTTTGTATTGGCTCCAAGGCAGAAGAGTAGTAAGGGCTAGGCAATGGGGGTCAAGTGACTTGCCCAGGGTCACACAGCTGGGAAGTGTCTGAGGCGAGATTTGAACCTAGGACCTCCCGTCTCTAGGCCTGACTCTCAATCCACTAAGCTACCCAGCTGCCCCCTTGCAACAGTTTTTCAAATTGCAAACCTTTTCATCCTTTATCACAGTGATTAACCCAGTTTGTTTCAGTTTCTCATCTGTAAAATAAACTGGAAAAGGAAATTACTTCAGTAGTGTTACTCCCATTAACCCAAGGCTTTTGCTTGATGGAATGGTTTTTATCCTCTTCTTAGAAGAAGAGGCTGGTGTTCAATGGAATGAATGGTGAGGAGAGGCAGGAGGTGGAAAGAGGCTAGAATGTCCCACCCTCTGCATCTGGGGGCAGAGCCAACCTCCCAGCCAGCCAAGCCAGGAACCTGAACATGTCCACAGATAGCCCTTTGTGTGTCATCTTTGGCATGTGTGCCATAGGTTCACCATCACAGCCCTAGATGAATTTGAGGCAACTGTTCCAGACTAATTACACCCCATGGTACTTAAACAACTTCCCCAAGTGACTATTGACTTGCTATTAATAATTTCTGAGGAATCATAGTTAACAAGACAGGTACCTCAAGATGGGAGATAGGCTCATTCTCTAATTTCCAAAAAGATGAATAATATACAAACTACAGCTTGACTTGACATTGTGGTAAAACTCCAGACACAACATTAAAGAGTAGGGAAAATTGTGGTGAGAGGACATGCCATATTCACTAATTTTTAAAAAATTAACATCATTATTAAACTTCATTTGAATTACCAAGTCCAAAGAGTACTGACTCACCAATGTTAGTCTAGAGGGAAGTCTCTTGAGCAGAGCATCACAGTTTTGTCCATGACTCTCTTCATTTCAATATTTTTTTTAGTTGTTTGGATTAACATGCATATATAGCATATCTATAAAATTTTTGGCTGTCATGGAAACAGGAATGACAGCTAATGAATTGGATTATTAGAACTGTGATCCACATGTGATAACCAGTGGAATCATGCGTCGGGCTATGGGAGAGGGAAAGGCGGGGGGGGGGGGGGGAGGAAAAGAAAATGCTCTTTGTTTCCAGTGAATAATGTATGAAAACGACCAAATAAAATAATGTTTAAAAAAAAAAAGAACTGTGATCCAAAAACATCTTGAAAAGAAGGAATGATGGATTGATTTAATAGTGGACATTCATATAAAACTTTAAGGCTTGCAGAATAAAAGCACTTTGTATGTATATGATCTCATTTGAATTGGACAATAGGCATGCTATTTTTTCACCTACATTTTACAAGTATGGAAATTGAGTCACAGAGAATTTAAGTGATTAGCCCAACTATTACACAGTCAATAAGTGCCTGGGGTGGGATTTGCACTCAGATCTTCCTAACTCCTATTTAGAATAAAATTAAATATTAAGTCCAGCACTGGCATTCAGAAAGACAATTTATATAAAGATAGGAAAGGGTAGGTGTCCTTGGGCAACAGTTCATATAAAAAAAATAGCTGGAGGTTTTGATAACCCACAAGCTTAATGTGAATTAAAAGTGAGAGATGGTTAGGCAGCTAGGTGACTCGATGGATTGAGAACTAGACCTAGAGATTGGAGGTCCTGGATTTAAATCTGACATCAGACACTTCCAAGCTGCATGACTCTGGACAAATCACTTAACTCCCATTAGCTAGCCCTTACTGCTCTTCTGCCTTGGAACCAATACACAGTATTGATTCTAATATGAAAGGTAAGAGTTAAAATAAAGAGTGAGATATGGTATACAAAAAAGTTAATGTAACATTAGCATATATTCATAGAAGAATAATGCCTAGAACTGTAACCAGAAAATCAATAAGTAATCTCTTAATCAATTCTTAGAATGTGATTTTTAGAATTGAAAAAAATGTAACTATGATTTATAGTAAGAAATTAGTCCTAGGCAAAAGTCTGTGTATGTGACCAGCTTAAGAATGTAGTCCCAAGATAATACTTGAGTTATAATTTAAAGTGTGTGCATTGTTAGAGTAGTTTTAAGTTTGTTTTTATCATCTTAATCATAAATAAGTTACTATGTTAATCATAAGTGTGACAATCCATTCTACAATGTACTCTAAGCAAGCTAGCTCATATAGGAAGTTCCAAAAAAAATTAAGGCCATCCAAGGGTCATGGAGGTCGGTGGGCCTACCAGGTCCAGAATTGGCCTCAGAGACCCAGCAGGTCTGGAAATAGTATCCAAGACTTCTTGGACACCTTTTGCTGGTGTGGGGATGGGGGGTAGGAGATAGATAAGCAATTATAGATGTATGTGTGTTTTTCAAGATGTGGTCTCAAGTTTTGGACTGAGAATAAACCTACAGACCTCTGACCCTGTGATTTCTCTGACACAGTAAAGTCAGATCTTTACTCAGAAGGGTCTCCTAGTATCTTATTTTTATAGAATTAGGGAGGCCAGAATCCTGCCATGTCTATCCTGGCCAGACTACATCTGAAGTACCTCATTAAGTTATGAGTTCCACATTTTGGGAAACCCATTGGTAAGTAAGATCATAAACATAGGAGCCAACCAGCGTGGTGAGAGGACTTGAAATTTTGCCATATGAAGATTTCTTGAAGGAACTGAGAAGATTTAGTCTCAGGAAGAAAGGACAACAATTGTTTTTTAAAATCTGGAAAGCTGTGATGTGGAAGGAAATAGACTTATTCTGCTTGGGCCCAAACAGATTTTGTGAAATCAATGGCCAAAGTGTGTGTCACTTTGCCCTTACAGATGACCTCTTTATGTGGGGAACTGATATATTAATAAATATTCCTCCAATCAATAAGAAAGGTTCCAAGGGAAATCTGAGGAACAACAAACTTGTTTCATGTCCTTGCCAGGACAACAATGGAAACAACATATACACACATACATGCACACACACACACATATAAAGTATACTCAAAGCAATTTTTTAAATTTTTTTTTCCATTTGAATAAGTTTATTTGGTCAATTTAGAACATTATTCCTTGGTTACAATAATTACCCTCCCTACCCTCCACCCACTCTTCCCACAGCCAACACTCAATTTCATTGGGTACTACTTGTGTCCTTGATCAGAACCTATTTCCATGTTGTTGGTGTTTGCATTAGGATGTTCATTTAGAGTCTACGTCCCCAGCCATATCCCCTCAACCCATGTATTTAAGCAGTTGTTTTTCTTTGGTGTTTTTACTCCCACTGTGTTTCCTCTGGATGTGGATAGTGGTTTTTCTTGTAGGTTCCTCCAAGTTGTTCAGAGTCTTTGCATTGCCACTAATGGAGAAGTTCATTACCTTTGATTGTACCACAGTGTATCAGTCTCTGTGTACAATGTTTTCCTGGTTCTGCTCCTCTCACTCTGCATCACTTCCTGGAGGTTGTTCCAGTCTCCATGGAATTCCTCCACTTTATTATTCCTTTGAGCACAATAGTATTCTATCACTAACATATACCATATATATATTTGTTCAGCCATTCCCCAATTGAAGGGCAGCCCCTCATTTTCCAATTTTTTGCCACCACAAAGAGCGCAGCTATGAATATTTTTGTACAGGTCTTTTTCCTTATTATCTCTTTGGGGTACAAACCCAGCAGTGCTATGGCTGGCTCAAAGGGCAGATAGTCTTTTAGCACCCTTTGGGCATAGTTCCAAATTGCCCTCCAGAATAGTTGGATCAATTCACAACTCCACCAGCAATGAATTAATGTCCCCACTTTGCCACACCCCCTCCAACATTCATTACTTTCCTTTGCTGTCATGTTAGCTAATCTGCTAGGTGTGAGGTGATACCTCAGAGTTGTTTTGATTTGCATTTCTCTGATTATAAGAGATTTAGAGCACTTTTTCATGTGCTCATTAATAGTTTTGATTTCTTTAACTGAAAATTGCCTATTCATGTCCCTTGCCCATTTATCAATTGGAGAATGGCTTGATTTTTTGTACAATTAATGTAGCTCTTTATAAATTTGAGTAATTAGACTTTTGTCAGAAGTTTTTGTTATGAAGATTGTTTCCCAATTTGTTGCTTTCCTTCTAATTTTGGATGCAGTCGTTTTGTTTATACAAAACTTTTTTAATTTGATGTAATCAAAATTATTGATTTTACATTTTGTGATTTTTTTCTAGCTCTTGTTTAGTTTCAAAGCAATTTTTTTAAACCCTTACCTTCCATTTTAGAATCAATATTGTGTATTGGTTCCAAGGCAGAAGAGCAGTAAGGACTAGGAATGAGGGTTAAGTGATTTGCTCAGGGTCACACATTTAGGAAGCCTCTGAGAACAGATTTGAACCTCGGACCTCCTATCTCTAGGCCTAACTCTCAACCCACCAAGCCACCCAGCTATTCCCGCAAAGTAATTTTTAAGGTGAGGTGCTAATAGCTGGTGAGGATCAGGAAGGGCCTCATGTAGAAGATGATCTGAGTCCTTAAGGAAACTAGGAATTTTAAAAGTCAGAGGTCATAAGTGAATGAATTCCTGGCAGGGTAGACAGATTATACAAAGGATAAAAGCACAGAAACAGGAAATAGAGCATTTTGTGTGATGAAAGGACAGTTTGGCAAGACTGAAGAAAACCTAAAGGCATCAGAAATCCTAACTATAATTATATCAAAGTGTCTTTTATTCTCCAGTCTTTGCCTATATCATTCTGAAGGCTTTATTTGTCTTACTTCTGATCCTCATCTATACAATCTCTCCAATCGCTGTCTCCTAACTATGAACTTTGTCTGCCAGACTCTTTCTAGTGACCAGATAAACAGACAACGGGTACTTAAGCATGTGTTTAATGACTGAAGGACTAAAGGAAAAATTCTCACTCACCTGTGATGTTGCCTCTAAAAATTTATTTCTCCTCAGTTGCCTGATCATCTAGGATCCATAGCTCTTCTTTTCACTCAAGCTGGAAAAGTTGCATCTGGTTTAGGTACTAGAAGTCCTGCTCATGGGATAGGAAACTGGACTTGGTGTTTGTACAGGATGTACAGAGCTGTTCTAATTTCAGTTCCATCCCTTTGTTAGGTGGGAGAAAACAATCTCCTTCCCCCTTATATGAAGATTAGATTTTAATGTTACCAGTAGTCTTGAGATAATCATGTAATTCTAAGATAGTTAGCATAGGTCAGGCTTTTGTGAATATTCTGCTATAAATATTAAGGTTTTGGATTAAGAAAATAGCTGCTTTTGCAAGGCTTTAGTGCCCCCCCACCCTTCAATATTGCTATATCAGGCACCCTAAATTGTGAGCCATTATATGTCAGGATGCCTGACCTTGAGTTTCATAACCAGAGATGGAACTGATCATCACCACCCATCCTTATTCAGAGTGAATGGGCCCAAGTAACATCCTTCCCCCCTTGACCACCATCAAGTGACTCTTAGGTAACAGTCAAAAGATCTATCTCAGCAAATTAGGGATATTCTCTATGACCTAACCTACAGACAAATATGGGTTGTTTCCTAGATGAACTGATCAATGAGGGTTGGTATTGGGTAACTATAACCTTTAAAGGCATGATCGATCTTGTGATAATCCTGTGTACTTGTATGGAAAAATAAGAATCTTATTCTAAGGGTATATAAGACAATTCCTTCCAGTGCTCTGGGTCATCTATACTTAGAATAGGGGTCCGGCTTTATTGGAGGACTTGGCACTCTTCCAATAAAACCTAATTACCTGGATTGGAAAATTTGACTTTAGTTATCCAAAATGATTATTCTAAAAGAAAATGTTTACCACATAGGCTAGATATGCTTATAGAGTATCTGGTTGTATAGAAGCTAAACTCATTTCAGGGGAGCAGCCCTTATCTGCTAACTATTATTAGATCAGATAGTATGCAGCCCCTGTCCTAAGACCAAGAATCAGACATTCATTTCCTCAACTTCTGGCCATGCCTTCCTGCTGTTCCAGATTTGGATAGGAACCCCTCCTGCGTGCCAAAGTGTGTGGCTGATATGTTTCCCTCTGGTGTGGCCTGACATCCAATGACTTCAATTTGTATCTTCTACTTTCCCCCTTACCATAAAATTCTAACTTTTTTCATCTGAGTAATAAGCTATCTGCTATGCCCTCTCTGGTTCCCAAGCCTATTTGAAGTTGACATTATTTCTGTCTACAAGAGACAGGTAAGAAAAAAAAGACAATTATCTATGTATGTGAAACTTCCTACCCCCTTTTATAATTATAATAGTATTAGCCTTTATGATTATTTTAATAACATAATCGTTAGTTTTGAGTTAATAGTCAAAGTGACAATTTGCTTTATAAAATTATAGGGATTCGCTAAGAAAGTTACAGTTTAGAGTAATATCAAATCTTGTTTACATATTTTGACCTTAAGCCTATAACCAAAAGTTACTACTAAGCCCACCATACCCGGGGGAGGCCTGCTTTGGGTGCAAGCTCAAAAAGGTCACACAGGAGGAGGGCCACTCTTATTTCTATAAACTGCTGACTCCTAATATTGTCAGTAAAAGTCATCAATAGTGCAAAGGTCTTTAAAAGGTCAGCAATAATAATAGACTTAAGTTACCACCCAAAATGATCTTCTTTTGCATTCACTAGCTTAATCAGCACTTGACTAAGTTACTAATTGAGAACCCTTATGTGAAAGATATGAGCATCTTTTTCTTTTTTTTTGTATCATTGTCACTATGTCATAAGATTTCACTCTATAAAAAGGGCCATCTTCTAAGGCTTGGGGTCTTTGGTTCTGATGGGATCAGGGTTCAGCTTTATTTTGAGGTGGGCCTCCTCTCAATAAACCTATTATTTATCTTGGAGTTCTATATTGGTGTGATAAATTTTCACCACATCTAGAAAAACATGGAAAGATCCAGGGACTTATTTCAAGAGTCTCAAGTCTAAGTTTCCTGCTGAGGGAGAAGGATGCTTTAAGGCTGTTGGTCCTCTGGACACAAATAACATGTTCATGTGTGTTCTTCCCACTGGGAAGGTGGAGAGTTTCTACTTATTATATCTGTGCTGTCTAGAATAGACTTTCTAGTGACCCTTGATCCATTTAGGATCAGAAAGTTGAAATGCCTCAATTTAGAGCAGAATAATATGTTAGATTTTTAAAGCTGAGCATAACCTTAAAAATAAGTAAAAATAATTTCATTTTACAGATCAAGTAAATGCTTATTTGAAATTCTGTAGCTCAGTGGTATCACACTCAAACAGAAATGGGGTCCACTACACCATACCTAAGGATCCTTGTAGGCCACATATTAACTTAGTTTTAAAATGTAATGTTATCTATGTTTTATATCATTTTTATAGTATTAAATATTTCCCAATTACATTTTAATCTAGTTCTAGCCTCACTCAAGAGTGTTGTGGGCTATATGATGTTTGACACCTCTACTGTAGCTAAAGTTCTGTAAACCTTGAAATTTCTTAGACTTGTGAATGTTGGAAATTTCACCATTGGAAAGTTTCATACTTGGAAAAAATTTCCTACTGATAGTAAGAACTCTATTGGAATGTGAACCCCCTTGGCATAGGAGGATCCTTCTCCTCCCTACTTGGGACTGCTTTAGGACAGAAACCTTTTGCTGAACAATGGAAAGGGCTTTGACCTATGCTTAAGCATAGAACAGGAAGTTCTTTGAGTCATGATTGATTTTAGAATTGATACAATAGAGATACTTGGAATGACAGAACCAGGTCTTGGAACTTCCAATCTCCACCCTACTCAGTCTAACAGGATTTAGGAAGGGCTGCAGCATAGATCAAGATTTAATTATTTGAGAATATGACCTACAACAGACATGTGCAACGCCACAGACCTCTGGGTGGTCCTGGGTTAAGCTAGAGCCACCATTGGCACAGGGGAGTCATCGACAGTAATTGGTAGATGTGAGAACTGAGGGGAGGGGACTGAGATGTTTTCCTTAAAGATAGCAGGGTCTGAGGACTGAGGGGGGTCGAGAGGTTTTGCTCTGAGAGGTGGTGCTCTGAGAAGCTTGCTCTGAAGGAGGCTGGAGGTGGAGGCCCCTGAGACTGTTTCTCCATTTTGGTCACGTGAGTGATAGGGACTGATCTCTTTTCTTTGCCTCAGCTATCTAAGGGCTTGGGCCTTTTGGCCCAGCCTAAACAGAGGGGGTATTTAAGCCCTATTCCCTTCTCTCTCTCTCTCTCTCTCTCTCTCTCTCTCTCTCTCTCTCTCTCTCTCTCTCTCTCTCTCTCTCTCTCTCTCTCTCTCTCTCTTTCTGTCTCTCTCTTTCTGTCTCTCTCTATCTCTCTCTCCTTCTGTCTCTATCTCTCTTTCTCTCTCTCTCTCTTTCTCTCTCTCTTTCTCTCTCTCTTTCTCTCTCTCTCTCTCTCTCTCTCTCTCTCTCTCTCTCTCTCTCTCATACCTTTCTTCCTCCTGTTTGTAATTAAAAACTCCATAAAAGGTTGACTGCTGACTTGAGTTTTCATTTAGGAATTACATAGCTGAATTCCTTGGCGACCTTAAATCAGTCTTTTAAAGTGATTTCCTTGTCACAGTTCCCTGGTCTTATGTGCCTTCATTCCATACCTGACACTTTGGGGTTTACCCACATAAGTGCTCTGGACCTAGACTAGAGGTCACTAATTGGCTCCCTCTCAGTCAATAAGGACACCCAATTGCTACCAAGATTCTACTAATACTCATTCCTAAATCTCTAAGAAACTTCCTCTTTCCAAGAAGAGATTGAGAAATTCTCAGAAAGATAGTATTGTACTTTCAGTTTTTATTCAGGAGAAATATAACTCTACTTAACACCTATTTCTTTCCTTTCCTTCCATCCTTTCACTATATAATGACATTCACCTCAATACACAGAGAACTTGATAGTATCTGATCTTGTTCTCAACCTCTATGTGCTATCCATGGTGCTGAAACAAAAAATATCTTGTTATGGCATTCAGTGGTATTTAAGGACTTGGCTTACTCAACCAGAATAGAGCTACTTGGCCTTACTTAAGGGTGCCTCTACAAGAAAGTGATCCTGGAGGATTATGGAAATTCGATTTCTTTAAGTAAGGCCTCTCCTTTTACAGTCAGATCAGATTTTGGGATGATTCCTAATCCTGAGGTGATAATGGTACCCCATATAAGTCTGACTACTCCTCAGATGTCACATACTCTAAAATTATTGACTTGCCATCCCCTACATCAGTCTCTCAGTTCTCTCCCTTTCTCCTAATGTGTCCTATTTTATTTAAACTGTCTATAACATATAACATTGAGGACAGGCCAGGAAAAATCTTTTGTACTTTTAATTACTTGCTCTCTAGCTCTTGTATTCATTCTATTCTTTTTTCTAATAACTAATCCATAGAAAGTATTCAATTGTGGTCTAGAGTTAATGATGGCTGGAGGTAGAAGGGAAAGAGAATAGAAAACAAGTGCCCCAATCAGACATCAAAGTACAGTTGGAGCATCAGTAGAAAGGTAATCAAAGATCAAGTGTAGCCAGTCTATAGCTTAGAAGCCAAGCAGTTCAAGAAACTAGTTCAGGGATTCCAGCAAAGGACAAACCTCACTAGAATGGTTCTGAAACCCTAAAAGTAAATAATATTGCTATGGGCAGAATCATTCCAAGAGTACATGTGTTTGTACACGAAAGTGTTTGTATGGGAGCATATATATATGTATGTATGAGTGACATGTAAGCATGTACTCAGGAGTAAATGGAAACAGGAAGACAAATCAATCACAATATTAAAGGGGAACAATACTGGAAGACTTCAGAACTCTGATCAATGCAGTGACTAACTGTAACTTCTGAGAACTGATGGAGAATCAGGCTTCCTACTTCTTGGCAGAAAGGTGATGAGCTCTAGGTGCGGAATGACACATACATCTGCAGATTTAACCAATATGTTGATCTGTTTCACTTGACTATATTTGTTGTAAGGACGGATTCTATTGGGGGGGAGTTATATTTTGAAATAGCAGTGAATTTTTTTAAAGAACACCAATAAAATATTTTTTAAAAATAAATATTTGCCAGGAGTTCATACTGAAGGGGAATGGAATAGAAAAGGAAGGCTCATTTCCAAGGCATACTCAACAGAGCTCCTCAAACTCATATCCAGCCAAAACTTCCATGGGAAAGAATATGAGCTAAGGGAGGAATGAGAAAAGCCAGAGGGAATAGATAGTTCATAAATGAATAAGGAAACAAGGAATGATGTTATTGGGCCAAGAAGCTCCCAGCCAAAAGAGACCTTGGAAAGATCAATTTACCTGGGACTTGGTTGGGAGAACCTCAGTTACCATTAGTTAGTCTCCTGGGCTTCACTCAGGGGAATAGGTAGGAATTTAGGGACATGGAATTGAGGGAAGAGAAAGGAGTATGGAGGAGATATGATTTTTTGTCATTCTCTTATTGTTTCATCCTGGAATTTCCCAGCCCAACTCCAGAAGCATTAGGGAGACTCAGGAATAGCCTCTGTTAATGGTTATTGCTGCATCAGGCTGATAACAAATTATCATCCTTTCAGGTTAAGAGCATGTGCCAGAGGCATCACAAGAGCAGAAGCAGCAAAATTCAAAAAAGTACACAATTTCAGTAGAGAATAAAAAAATAAAAGTATTTAACTTTATATGGGAATTTGTTTTGTTTGACTACTCATATGTTTTTGTTACAAGGATTTTTTTCTTTTTTTTCAATGGTGGAAGAAAAATAAATACTTGATAATTGAAGAGAAGAAAAAATAAAAAGCTATCTTTAAAAAACAATAAAAAGATTGTGCTAAAAGGAATAATAAAGTGGAGGAGTTCCATGGAGACTGGAACAACCTCCAGGAAGTGATGCAGAGTGAGAGGAGCAGAACCAGGAGAACATTGTACACAGAGACTAATACACTGTGGTATAATCCAACGTAATGGACTTCTCCATTAGTGGCGGTGTAATGTCCCTGAACAACTTGCAGGGATCCAGAAGAAAAAAACACCATTCATAAGCAAAGGATAAACTATGGGAGTGGAAACACCGAGAAAAAGCAACTGCCTGAATACAGAGGTTGAGGGGACATGACAGAGGATAGACTCTAAATGAACACTCTAATGCAAATACTATCAACAAAGCAATGGGTTCAAATCAAGAAAACATCTAATGCCCAGTGGACTTACGCGTCGGCTATGGGGGGTGGAGGGGAGGAAAAGAAAATGATCTATGTCTTTAACGAATAATGCTTGGAAATGATCAAATAAAATATATTTTTAAAAAAAACAATAAAAAGTAACAAAATATTTGGCCTCTGTACTAGCCATATCCAAGTCATTTGGAAAAACCTGCATTCACCTCTTCATTATAAACTTTTGAACACATCTTTAGTACTTTTATGATTAGTTCATACCTGGGACCCTACATAAACACACTCTTTTTTTAAAGTTTATTTATTTATTTAATTAATTTAGAATATTTTCCATGGTTACATGATTAATGTTCTTTCCCTCCCTTCATCCCAACCCCCTCCCATAGCTAACAAGCAATTCCTCTGGGTATTACATGTGCCATTGATCAAGATCTATTTCCATATTATTAATATTTGCACTAGGGTGATCATTTAAAGTCTACATCCCCAATCATATCCCCATCGAACCATGTGATCAAGTAGTTGTTTTTCTTCTGTGTTTCTACTCCCACAGTTCTTCCTCTGAATGTGGATAGCATTTTTTTTCTCATAAATCCCTCAGAATTGTCCTGGATCATTGCATTGCTGCTAGTAGAGAAGTCTATTATATTCAATTGTGCCACAGTGTATCCTCTGTGTACAATGTTCTCCTGGTTCTGCTCCTTTCACTCTGCATCAATTCCTGGAGGTCGTTCCAGTTCACATGGAATTCCTCCAGATCATTATTCCTTTTAGCACAATAGTATTCCACCACCAACTGATACCACCATTTGTTCAGCCATTCCCCAATTGGAGGGCTTCCCCTCGTTTTACAATTATTTGCCACCACAAAGAGCACGGCTATACATATTTTTGTACATGTCTTTTTCCTTATTATCTCTTTGGGGTATAGACCCAGAAGTGGTATGGCTGGATCAAAGAGCAAACAGTCATATAAAGCCCTTTAGGGATAGTTCCAAATTGCCTTCCAGAATGGTTGGATCAATTCACAATTCCACCAGCAGTGCATTAATGCCCCAATTTTGCTACATCCCCTCCAGCATTTATTACTTTTCTTTGCTGTCATATTAGTCAGTCTGGTGTTGGGTGGTACCTCAGAGTTGCCTACATAAACACTCTCTTGATCCTTCTAAAATGGGTACTCATCCCACCCAGGAAGCTCTCTTCAATGATACTAGCTGCTTACATATTTATATAACACTTTATAGTAACAAAATATATGATATAGTAACAAAAACAAAAAACATACATACCTAGAATAAATCCTAAGACCCTTGGAACTGCAATGCCCCACAAATCACCAGCCCTACCCCTGGTGGCCCTCTTCCAGGGAGTAATCCTTGTGGAGAATGAATACCCCCACTATCCATCACCAGCTGCTGAATAATTGCTACAAACAAGCAGATACAGTCAGGAGACCTGTGAAGAGCAATTCCCAGGCCACCAGTCCTGCTCCCTGCAGCCATAGTTCATAGGACTTCTGGAGATTTGACCTATTCAGCACCTCTCTAAGTACTACAGTACTTGTCTTCTCAGCAACCACAAAGCTAGCATTGATATTTAGAAGGATGGGACTCATGACTAGAACATGGGAGGGCTCTTTTTTACAAAAGAAAAAAATAGTTGAAAGTGGTGGTAGAATAACATTTGCATATTAAGAAAACATATTTTATTTATAAATGATACAAAGGAAAGTAAGCAGAATTAGAAAAACATACAATGACAACAATGCTACATTTACAAGAACTACAACAAAAAAAATTGAAACTGAATGATGTAAATGTGTAAGGCCAAGTTTGGTCCCCACGAAATGAGAAGCCATCTCTCTCTTTCTTTGCAGAGTGTAGGATTATGGGTGTGAAATATTGCATATGATGTCAGGCTTTTTCAATGCCCTAGTTCAGGGGTCCCCAAACTTTTTACACAGGGGGGCTAGTTCACTGTCCCTCAGACCGCTGGAGTATAAAAACCTACCCCTACCCCTAACCCTAACCCTAACGGGGCAGCAGTATACACAGTGTGGAATCCCCTCCCCCAGATCGTTGCTCATCATGCTGACATCTTCCATTGTGCAGCTACATAATCCTTTGCGCAGTGCCTCGTTCTAAGGTGCCACACAAAGGATTATGTCACCGGAAGTAGTACTGTACATGAGCAACACAGTGCTTTGCCGTGCCACCACATATATAGTACTCCTCTGACCACCAAAGAAAAAGGTGCCCCTTCCAGAAGTGTGGTGAGGGCCAGATACATGGCCTCAGGGGGCTTCATGTGGCCTGCAGCCCATAGTTTGGGGACCCCTGCTTAGTTTTTTTCTTTTTCTTTTTCTTCTTTATGGCTCTCTGGAAGTGATAGGGAGAAAGAGATATATTGGGGAAAAGGTAAAAATGCATAACCTGTCGAAAGAAATTTATTTTTTTAAAGAATAAACAACAAAATAAATCTATATATTTGTCTGAGCCCAAGGTATGAGAGGGACATAGCAGAGAGTACTTGAATGAGAATTGGTAAAGAGAGACACAGAATCAATGTTTTCATGGAGTATATACCACAGACCACTTGGACAGAAGGAGGAATTAAATGAAGAGTTCAAGGAATCAACAAAAGGAATTGCTATTCTCAAATTTTCAAATGAAGTAGGAGAATGTGAGTGTAGCTAATATATGGGAAGACAGTCAAGTTTATTTTTTTTAAACCCTTAACTTCTATCTTAGAATCAATGCTGTGGATTGGTTCTAAGGGCTAGGCAACGGGGGTTAAGTGACTTGCCCTGGGTCACACAGCTAGGAAGTGTCTGAGGCCAGATTTGAACCTAGGACCTTCTAAATCTAGGCCTGACTCCCAATCCATTAATCCATTACCCAGCTGCCCCTGACAGTCAAGTTTTAAAAACTGAATATAATAAAATTAAATATAACAGAGATAAATGTGAACTATATTTAGATTAAGAGCAAAGTTCAGAATGGGAGAGGAATAACTGGGCAATAGGTTCTTTGAAAAGATCTGTTTGCTCAACATGAATTAACTATGTGATATGGCAGTCAAAAAATGAATATTATTATTATTACAGACTTCTTAAAGAGAGGCATAGTGACAAGAGCATAGGAGGTACCAAACTCCAGTCAGACAACACGATATAGTATTTACTATTGGGAACCAAATTTCAAGAAGGATATAGATAAGCTAGAGCTCACCTAACAACTATAACAAGGATGGTAAGAGGACTAGAAGCCAGGTCATATATATGTTCAGATACATCAACTGGGTATGTTTAGCCTGGATATGACAGCTGTGGGAGACTTGTTCTTTTTTAGGTCTAGGGGCAATGGGTGCAAGCTGCAAAGTGGGAAATTTGGACTATATATCAGGAAAAACTTCCTAACAATTAACTTTGTCTAAAATTAGAATAGTTTGACTCAGAAGGTAATGGATTTCTCCTTCCTGGAAATCTTCAAACAAAGACTGGATGAACACCCTCCAGAAGCCTTGTAGAAGGGATTTTTATTGTGTGCAATTGGATTTGATGACCTTTGAAGGCCCTTTCAACTCTGAAATTCTGTGAAAGAGTTATTGTCATCTTTGTGGGATAGGCCCTGCTCTCATGGAGCTTCCAAATCTAATTAATGGTCCAGTGTGCAAAGGCTGGATAGAGCAAGAACACAGAAAATTATATGTTAGGCAGAGAAGTGCCAAGGGGAGATCCAAAGTGCTATAATAAATTTGAGGAAGTTCAGAACACTTTCACTTGGGGGGTGGGGCGGGAAGGTATCAGGAGAGAAGACTTCATGGAGGCTACATCTGAGTTGGTCCTTGAAAGGAAGCACTTGAAGACAGAATGGGGTTGGGATGGGAAGGGGTTATTCTAGGCATTGAAACCATAGGGAACATGAGAATTGGGACAACAGTGGGTGGGACCAGAATATAAGTCACATATAATGGAACCAATTACTACTACATTTTACAGAATTATAATTTTGGGTTGATGGGGATATGATTGGTGTAAAGGTTAAAATTATGGTTGAGACTGAATGTAATAGTTATATTTGGTTGCCAAGGATTTTATTTATAAAATCCTAGTGAAACACCCAAACCCAGCTGGAAATTTTATGGTGATTTAATTGATATAGTGGAGGAGATTAAGAAGGAGGAAGAAGGAAGGGGCTAGTACTGGGCGGGAAGATTAGGAGATCTAGAAAGTAAGGTTTTGAGTGTGAAGGAGGAAAGAATCAGACGGACCTCCAAAGGGGCTCATCTAAGATGCCTGAACCTGAATCAACTCAAGGGCAAACTCACCACCAACACTACAAGATGTCAAAACACCTAGCACACTCTCAGCCAGAGTCCCCTCTCCAGGGAAAGAGGAGAGAGGAAGTGATGTGCCTTATATAGACAGTTTTATGTCACTTTCCTGAGTCTCATCTGTACCAATGACGGCTTAGCTTGACGTAGGACAGCCCAGGGGTCTGTCCACTTTTTCTGTACATGTCTGTTGAAGGCCATTTCCTCAGATAATTAAATCTTGAGTTTGATTCAGACCTTCCTAATCTTGTTAAACTAAGAAAGGGGGAGAAAATGTGGACTTCCCAAGACCTGATTCTGTTATTCCAAGTATCTCTATTGTTATTGATCAGGAAATAGCTAAATCAAATCTTCTAAAGTACAGTCTAATTAGGATGGAGTAATTTTAAATTTCACATTGGGGATGTAGACTCTGATCACCCTGGTACAAGTATCAATAATATGGAAATAGGTCTTGATCAATGACACATGTAAAACCCAGTGCAATTGTGCCTTGCCTATGGGGGGGAGGGGAGAATATGAATCATGTAACCATTGAAAATTTTTAATTATTAATTAAAAATTTTTAAAAAGAATTATAATTTGAATAGTGTGAATTGTAATACATGGGACCCCTTCAGATTTTTTTTTTGGTACCAATCACAATATAGCTGTGGTACAGTTTGACAGATACACTGGACCATAAATTTGGGAGAAACCTTAGCTTAACTTCTTCATTTTATAGATGCCTTGAGAGTTTGTATGAAGACTGTAGAGATAAATTGAAGTGATTGTAGAAGCCTAAAATGCCAGGATGAACTATATTTTGCAGGCAATGGTAAGCTATTAAAGATTTTTGAGTTGAACAAATGACAATCAATGTAAAGTCTAATTCAGATGTTAATTTATTGATAATTTAAGGGAGGGAAAAAATGAGGCCCAGAATCCACACTGAACCCTTCTCTTTTCTAACCAGGCTACACTCTTTTGGGATTTTTCTGATATCCACCATGCCCCAGGAAGCTCATGGGGATAATCTCATCATCCTTTCTGATTAAAGGCTGGGGCTATGAACAAGAAACTTCCATTTAATGCTGTACTGGGAGTTCCCTGACATTTCACACCCACACCTCCAGTGGACCTCCCCTTCCCTATCCTAGAGATGGGTACCTTTTCCTCCCCCACCTACTCCTCGGCTTCCTTTTGGGTTCTGTCTTTCCTTCAAGGCCCAAACCGTAGGGGGTTTTTTCTCCCATATTTGTATCCCCAGTGGTTGCTACTGCGCCTGGCACATAGTAGGCGCTTAATAAATATTTCTTAATTTTACTGGCATTAGGGACCCTCCCTTCTCCGCAGCCACGCCAGATTAACCTCAACTCCAGGGTTCCTAGGGGCCACAAAGCGAAGATGATGTAAAAAGAGGGAGGGGTCCAGTCAGACTCTCTACAGAAGGATGAAGCAAGAATGCCCTAATCGGCAGAGCCTCTCAGAACTCCCAACTCCAGCCCTAGAAGGTAGCCATTCCAGCTGTGGCACGTTGGAAGTCTTTCTAGGCACCCAGGACCACTTGATGTCTCAGTCATTCCAGACGCCAGGCGATGGGGACAGGAGGGGAGGAGGGAGGAGCCTTTTTTTCCTAACTACCATTCTTTTCTTTTTTTCCCTTTTAAACATTATTTTATTTGGTCATTTTCAAACATTATTCATTGGAAAAAAAGATCATTTTCTTTTCCTCCCCCCTCTATTCCCTCCATAGCTGATGCGTATTTCCACTGGGTATCACATGTGTTCTTGATCTGAACCCATTTCCATGTTGTTGGTATTTTCATTAGGGTGTTCATTTAGAGTCTCTCCTCAATCATATCCCCTCCACCCCTGTAGTCAAACAGTTGCCTTTCCTCGGTGTTTTAACTCCCAGTTTGTCCTCTGCATTTTCTCTCATAGATCCCAGCAGATTGTTCAGGGACATTGCATTGACACAAATGGAGAAGTCCATTACATTGGATTGTACCACAACATATCAGTCTCTGTGTACAATGTTCTCCTGGCTCTGCTCCTTTCGCTCTGCATCACTTCCTGGAGGTTGTTCCAGTCTCCATGGAATTCCTCCACTTTATTATTCCTTTGAGCACAATAGTATTCCATCACCAACATATACCACAATTTGTTCAGCCATTCCCCAATAGAAGGGCATCCCCTCATTTTCCAATCTTTTGCCACCACAAAGAGCGCAGCTATGAATATTCTTGTACAGGTCTTTTTCCTTATTTTCTCTTTGGGGATACAAACCCAGCAGTGTTATGGCTGGATCAAAGGGCAGGCAGTCTTTTAGCGCCCTTTGTGCATAGTTCCAAATTGGCCTCCAGAATGGTTGGATCGATTCACAACTCCACCAGAAATGAGTTAGTGTCCCAACTTTGCCACATCCCCTCCAGCATTCATTACTTTCTTTTCTGTCATGTTAGCTAGTCTGCTGGGTGTGAGGTGATACCTCAGAGTTGTTTTGATTTGCATCTCTCTGATTATAAGAGATTTAGTGTAGCAGTCCACCCCTAGCTATGGGCAAGGGGAACAGTTGGTATATACAGATTGCCTTAGAAGAGAGCATGCTCAGTCTTGAGCATGCTCAGTATTGCACATGGCTGGGAAAGCCTCTGACCCTTGACCCCAGCTTCCCCCAGGTTAGGCGGGAACACAGGTTTCTTTGTGCTCACCTGGTTAAGAGAAACCAAACCTATACCTTGTCATTAACCAATGAGAATCATCCCTATGTACTATGTATATTTGCATATCAAAGATTATATATGGCCCAGCAAGCTCCGCCTCTAGCTCTCTCTCTTTCAGGCTAGCTGATGGCTATCCTGGCAGGAGCTTGGTAAATCTTCTCTATCTCTCTTTCATCTCTCCGACCTGTGTGGTATTAAATGTGGATCTCTGGACTGGTAAAAGCCTTCGGAAGGGTCCTTTGATCAGAGCTTAGCTGTGGTGTGACAAGGAAATCACTTTAAAAGACTGATATATATTAATTTAAGGTCGCCAAGGAATTCAGCTATGTAATTGCTAAATGAAAACTCAAGTCAGCCGTCAACCTTTTATAGAGTTTAATTACAAACAGGAGGAAGAAAGGAATTAGAGATAGAGGGAGAGAGGGAGAGAGAAAGGGGAAAGAAGGGAATAGGGCTTAAATACCCCTTCTGTTTAGGCTAGGCCAAAAGGCCCAACCCCTTAGATAGCTGGGGCAAAGAAAGGAGATCAGTCCCTATTACTCACGTGACCAAAATGGAGAAACAGTCTCAGGGGCCTCCACCTCCAACTTCCTTCAGAGCAAGCTTCTCAGAGCACCTCTCCAACCACTCAGAGCCAAAACTCTCCAACCAACCACCCCAGTCCTCATACCCCTCTATCTTTAAGGAAACCATCCAAGTTCCGTCCCCTCAGTAATCACATCTACCAATCACTGTCCATGTCTTCCCTGTGCCAATGGTGGCTCTAGCTTAACCCAGGACTGCCCAGAGGTCTGTGGCTTGGCACATGTCTGTTGAAGGTCATATTCTCAAATAATTAAATCTTTGATCCTTTGCTACAGCCCTTCCTAAATCCTGTTACCCTGAGTAGGGTAGAGATTGGAATAATTAAATTTTGATCTATGCTGCAGCCCTTCCTAAATCCTGTTAGGACTGAGTGGGGTGGAAATTGTATTTTCCAAGACCTGGTTCTGTCATTCCAAGTATCTCTATTGTATCAATTCTAAAATCAATCATGACTCAAAGAAATTCCTGTTCTGTGCTTAAGCATGGGTCAAAGCCCTTTCCATTGTTCAGCAAAAGGTTTCTGTCCTAAAGTAATCTTAAGTAGGGAGGAGAAGGAACCTCCCATGCCAATGGGGTTCACATTCCAATAGACTATCAGTAAGAAATTTTCCAAGTATGAAATTTCCCAATGGTGAAATTTCCAACATTTATAAGTCTAAGAAATTTTAAGGTTTACAGTGGCTCATGGGAAATTAATAAAGACTCATTCCTGCCACCTCATATCTCTAATTTGATTCCATCATCCCCCTCGTGGTATCTAAAACTTCTATCCTGTCTCTATCTTCCTACCTTAAAGCTTCTCTCCCCTCAGAGGAAGCTTTATTTAGAACACTTTTTCATGTGCTTATTAATAGTTTTGATTTCTTTAACTGAAAACTGCCTATTCATGTCCCTTGCTCATTTATCAAGTGGAGAATGGCTTGATTTTTTGTACAATTGATTTAGCTCTTTGTAGATTTGAGTAATTAAACCTTTATCAGAGGTTTTTGTTATGAAGATTGTTTCCCAATTTGTTGCTTCCCTTCTGATTTTAGTTATATTGGTTTTGTTTATATGAAAACCTTTTAATTTGATGTAGTCAAAATTATTTATTTTACATTTTGTGACTCTTTCGAAGTCTTGCTTGGTTTTAAAATCTTTCCCTTCCCAAAGGTCTGACATGTATACTATTCTGTGTTCACCTAATTTACTTATAGTTTCTTTCTTTATGTTCAAGTCATTCACCCATTCTGAGTTTATCTTGGTGTAGGGTGTGAGGTGTTGATCCAAACCTAATCTCTCCCACACTGTCTTCCAATTTTCCCTGCAGTTTTTATCAAATAGGGGATTTTTGTCCCAAATGCTGGGATCTTTGGGTTTGTCATAGAGTGTCTTGCTGAGGTCACTTACCCCAAGTCTATTCCACTGATCCTCCTTTCTGTCTCTTAGCCAGTACCAAATGTTTTGATGATCACTCCTTTATAATATAGTTTGAGATCTGGGACTGCAAGGCCACCTTCCTTTGTATTTTTTTTCATGATTTCCCTGGATATCCTTGATCCTTTGTTCTTCCAAATGAACTTTTTTCTGGTTTTTTCTAATTCAGTAAAAAAGTTTTTTGGAAGTCCAATGGGTATGGCACTATAAATAGATAGATAAGTTTGGGTAGGATGGTCATTTTTATTATATTAGCTCTTCCTACCCATGAGCAGTTAATGTTTTTCCAATTGCTCAAGTCTAGTTTAAGTTGTGTGGAGAGTGTTTCGTAGTTGTGTTCATATAGTTCCTCTGTTTGTCTCAGCAGATAGAGTCCTAAGTATTTTATATTGTCTAAGGTGATTTTGAATGGAATTTCTCTTTCTAATTCTTGCTGCTGAGATGTGTTGGAGATATATAGAAATGCTGATGACTTATGTGGGGTTTTTCTGTATCCTGCTACTTGCTAAAGTTGTTGATTATTTCCACTAGATTTTTGGTTGATATTCTAGGATTATTTAAGTAGACCATCATGTCATCTGCAAAGAGTGATAGCTTGGTCTCCTTCTTGCCTATTTTGATGCCTTCAATTTCTTTTTCTTCTCTAATTGCTACTGCTAGTGTTTCTAATACAATGTCAAATAATAGAGGTGATAATGGGCATCCTTGTTTCACTCCTGATCTTATTGGGAAGGCTTCTAGTTCATCCCCATTGCAGATGATATTAGCTGATGGTTTTAGATATATACTGTTTATTATTTTTAGGAACGACCCTTCTATTCCTATGCTTTCTAGTGTTTTTAATAGGAATGGGTGTTGTATTTTATCAGAGGCTTTTTCTGTATCTATTGAGAGAATCATGTGATTTTTGTTGGTTTGCTTGTTGATATTGTCAATTATGTGGATGGTTTTCCTAATATTGAACCATCCTTGCATTCTTGGTATAAATCCTACTTGATCATAGTGAATGACTCTCCTGATCACTTGCTGGAGTATTTTTGCTAGTATCCTGTTTAAGATTTTTGCATCTATGTTCATTAGGGAGATTTGTGTGTAGTTTTCTTTCTCCATTTTTGACCTGCCTAGCTTCGGAATCAGTACCATATTTGTGTCATAAAAGGAATTTGGTAGAACCACCTCTTTGCTTATTATGTAAAATAGTTTGTATAGTACTGGGATTAACTGTTCTTTGAATGCTTGATAGAATTCACTTGTGAATCCATCAGGCCCTGGGGATTTTTTCTTAGGGAGTTCTTTGATGGCCTGTTGGATTTCTTTTTCTGGTATGGGATTATTTAAGAATTCTATTTCTTCTTCTGTTTGTCTAGGCAATTTATATTTTTGTAAATATTCATCCATATTGCCTAGATTGGCATATTTATTGCCATACAATTGGGCAAAATAGTTTTTAATGATTGCCTTAATTTCCTCTTCATTGGAGGTAAGGTCCCCTTTTTCATCTATGCTAGTGTTAATTTGCTTTTCTTCTTTCCTTTTTTGAATTAGATTGACCAGTACTTTGTTTATTTTGTTTCTTTTTTTTAAAGTACCAGCTTCTAGTCTTATGTTCAATAGTTCTATCACTTTCAATTTTATTAATTTTTCCCTTAATTTTTAGGATCTCTAATTTGGTTTTCTTCTGGGGGGGGTTAATTTGCTTTCAAGTTTTTTGATTTGCATGTCCAATTCATTGATCTCTGCCCTCACTAATTTGTTAATATATGCACTCAAGGATATGAATTTTCCTCTGAGTACTGCTTTGGCTGCATCCCATAAGGTTTGAAAGGATGTCTCACCATTGTCATTTTCTTCAATGAAGTTATTAATTGTTTCTATTATTTGTTTTTTAACTAACCAATTTTGGAGTATCATATTATTTAATTTCCAAATGATTTTTAATTTGACTCTCCATGTACCCTTACTGGTCATTATTTTTATTACCTTATGATCTGAAAAGTTTGCATTTATTATTTCTGCTTTTCTGCATTTGTATGCCATGTTTTTATGACTTAGTGTATGGTTAATCTTTGTGAATGTGCCATGTGCTACTGAAAAGAAGGTGTATTCCTTTTTGTCCCTATTTATTTTTCTCCATGTATCTATTAACTCTAATTTTTCAAAGATTTCATTCACATCTTTTACCTCTTTCTTATTTATTTTTTTTATTTGATTTATCTAAAAATGATAGTGGTTGGTTCAGGTCTCCCACTAGTATAGTTTTACTATCTATTTCCTCCTTCAATTCCCCTAGTTTCTCCATTAGAAATTTGGGTGCTATACCATTTGGTGCATACATGTTGATTAGTGATATTTCCTCATTGTCTATACTCCCTTTTATCAGGATGTATTTACCTTCCCTATCCCTTTTACTCAGGTCTATTTTTACTTTGACTTTGTCAGATATCATGATTGCAACTCCTGCCTTCTTTCTGTCAGTTGAGGCCCAATAGATCTTACTCCAACCTTTAATTCTGACCTTGTGAGTATCTACCCATCTCATGTGTGTTTCTTGAAGACAACACATGATAGGGTTTTGGATTCTAATCCATTCTGCTATTCATCTACATTTTATGGGTGAATTCATCCCATTCACATTCAAAGTTATGATTGTCACTTGTGAATTCCCCAGCATTTTGATATCCTCCCCTAATTCTGACCTTTCTTCTTTTGTTATAACCTTTTAAATCAATGGTTTACTTTCAATCAGTCCCCCTTGTCCCCTCCCTTACTATGCTTCCCTTTTTGGCCCCTCCCTTTTTGTTCCCTTCTTGTTCTTTTGGGGGGGGTCTGTTAATTTCCCTCCCCCTCTCCCTCCCTCTTCCCCCCCTTAGTTTTCCCTTATCCCTTACCCTGTTGGATAAGATAGAATTCAAGATCCCAGTGGATCTAGAGGCTCTTCCCTCTCAGAGTTGATTTCACTGAGATTAAGGTTTAAGTAACACCAAATTGCATGCTCTTCCTCTCCTTCTTATAAGAGAATTCTTCCCCTCCCTTCCCGTGTATATCTTTGTGTGACAAAGATTAATCTATTTAATTTATTTCTATTTCTTCAAGTATATCTTGGTAACATTGTCAATTCCCCCCCCCCTCCCTTTTTCTTTTTTTTTCTCCAAATCATCTTAATGCCCCAATCTTTCCCTATGAGTGATTCTTCTAATTACTCTATTAATGCATACAATTTTTGAGAGTTACACATAACATTTTCCCCATATATTAATATATATAATTTGATCTAATTGTAGCCCTTATAGACGAGAGTTTGAATAAAAGAAAAAAAAACATTTTTCTCCTTTTCCCTTTCTTTCATATTTACCTTTTCGTGTTTCTCTTGCTCTTTGTGTTTGGATGTCAAACTTTCCACTGAGTTCTGGTCTTTTCTTTACAAATACTTGGAAATCTTCTATTTTGTTGAATTCCCATACTTTCCCCTGGAAGTATATAGTCAGTTTTGATGGATAGGTGATCCTTGGATGAAGACCCAGTTCTCTTGCCTTTCTGAATATCGTGTTCCAGGTCTTTCAGTCCTTCAGTGTGGCAGCTGCCAGGTTTTGTGTAATCCTGATTGGTGCTCTTTGGTTTCTAAATTGTATCTTTTGGGCTTCTTGTAGGACTTTTTCCTTAGCTTGGAAGCTTTTGAATTTGGCAATTACATTCCTGGGAATTGTCTTTTGGGGATTTAGTACAGAGGGTGTTCTATGACCCCTTTCAATTTCTATTCCCCCCCCCCCTTGTTCAAGGGCTTCAGGGCAGTTTTCTTGAAGGATTTCTCATAGTATGGTATCAAGATTTCTGTTTATTTCTGGTTCTTCTGGTAGGCCAATGATTCTCAAATTGTCTCTCCTTCCTCTGTTTTCTGGGTCTGTCACTTTGTCAGTGAGATATTTTATGTTTTTCTTATAATTCATTAGTTTTTTGGCTTTGTTTTATTACTTCTTGCTGTTTTGCAAGATCATTGTCTTCCAGTTGCTTAATTCTGGTTTTTAAAGACTGGATTTCCTTTTCAGTTTAGTCTGCCCTGCTTTTTGTGGCTTCCAGCTTTTTCTCCAATTGGGAGTTCTTGTCTCCCAGACTGCTATTCTCTCTTTGAAGTTTTTCCCATTTTTCTTGCCAGAAGGCTTCTATCTTTTGGATAAGCTCCAATTTGAATTCTTCCAGAGCTTGTGGACAATTTCCATTTTGGGGGGGAAGGTTTTGATTTTGTTTGAATTTCATCCTCTTTTTCCTCTGTAGCCTGGGTTTTCCCTCCATAAAAGTTTTCAAGAGTCACTTTTTTCCTGTTTTTCTTGGAGGGTTGGTTTTGGGTACAATGAGCCATCCCTTTGGTGGTTTTCCCTTTCCTTTTTAGTCAGAAATCTGAGTGAGATGGGCAGGTTTTCTGTGGAGTTACGTGGTGGGGCTTTTGCCTCAGGCAGGCTCTGGAATCTCCACAGCCTCCACAGTTTGCTAGAGCACCTGTGGTCTGTGCTCTCCAGTGCACAAGGATCTCCTGTGTAGCTGCTCTCAGGGGTCGATCCCTGGCAGTCCTAGTCAGATCCCAAGGACCCTGGTATGCCCCCCACTCACTACCAAGACATCCCTTGCTCACTCACTGTCTCTCATGGGCACGCTGGTCCCGACTCTGATTCCGTAGGTGAGATGGGGGAGGGTAGTTCAGATCACGTTTGGGTACGAGCTTTTTCTCCTTCTTATAGTGTGGAAATGCTCAAACCCCACATACCTTCAGTGCTGTGCGCTACTGTAGAGTCCCTCTGTTCTTTCAAATATTATTTTTTATGTTCTTTTGAGGTAGTCTATTTCATTGGGTGCTGGGGAGAGGAAGCAATTCACGTCTAGATTGCGGCCATGTTCACCCAGAAGTCCCCTAACTATCATTCTGAGGGGAAAGTGAGACCTCAAATTCTCCTCGAGGTCCCAAAGTGGAGGGTGAGTGAGGCCTGGGCCCCAGGTGAGTAGTGTAGTGTTGTTCGATGAGAGTCCAGGGGTCCATTTCACCCCTCCCACCAGCCTTCTTTCCACTCTACTGCTGTTGGAAAGACCAGGAGTACTCCCTGAGTGCACAGAAGTGCTGCGATTGTGATGATGTCAGGAACTTGCTCCCCAGTTGGTGGGGGAGGGATAGGGAAGGGGCCAACTCCACTAGTGAAAGTTCACCTCCCGTCCCACTAGTCTGAAGTGGAATCTGGGTTGCGGGTGCCCAGCATATTATGCTGGCTCCCTATATCCCTGAGAATGACAAAAATCAGACACTTCCCTATCAAAATAGAATTCTACTTTTCTTTTCTTTCTTATATTTTGGCAACTTCCTGTAGTCTTGACTGCAAATGGGTAAGTGAAATAGTACTGCATTCTGTCCTACAGACTTGTGGAATAGAAACTACTTTAAATTGGATCTATACAAAGGCCTATTTTGAATTTTTTTCCTTATGTTTTTGATTATTTTTCTCTTCTTCTGATAATTGACTCATACACCCCCATAACTCAACATTGCATCCTGAGCTGAACTGGATGTTTTTTAACACCTACTTCAGGGGGGATTGTATTTTAATTTAAAATCTAAGAATTTTGATTTTTTGTTTGAGATTGTATTTTTACATAAAATCCAAGATTTTGATTTTTGTTTGAGAAAAGATCTTCAAGGAAGAAGCTTGTTAACTCCTGAATCCAAAGAATGAACTGTTGCAGAAAGATGCTGTAAAACCCACACTACATCAAGAAGATCAAGAATGAACTTTGGATATGGTTGATTGAGCTGAAGTTTGATTGAACATTTATTGTAAATGTATACATTTATGCCAAAAGAGACTGCCCCTAATTTGGCTTTCTGGCAATGCGCCTAGAAAAACATTGGTTTTGCTTACTTTCTTTTCTCTTCCTCCCTCACTACTCTAATTTCCTCTTAGAAAATTGAATATTGTATATATCTGTAGTTAGAAGTGCATTTAGGACTACAAGATGATTATGTTGAATGATCAGTGGGGAGACTAGTCTCCCAATGATCATCAGGGGGGATTGTGAATCTTAAAATTTCTCAGACTTGTGAATGTTAAAAATTCTCAGACTCTACCTTAGAACATTTGGTTAAGATTTAAACAATGAAGGAACTTAGATCAGGAATGTGAGATCTCTACTCCACCCCTACTTAAGCCTGCTTTAGGGGAAGAAACTCCTTGCTGAACAATGAAAAATACTTAAACCCATACTTATAGTAAGACAAAAGTTCTTAAGCTGTGCCTATTTTTAGATCTAATACAAAAGGGTGTTAAGTACCTATAAAGGTCAGGCAACTTGTGAATTTATAAGGAGCAAAGAGGTGAGAAACTTGCTCAGAGGTTTTTCAGGTGTAAACTTAATCAAAAGTTCAAGTCTTCTTAGGTGTGAATTAAGAATGGTCTGTCCTTTGGAAAACATCTACTGTGATTGGTAGATGTGAGAACTTAGGGGAGGAGACATAGGAGAAAATTCCCTTTAAAAGGAGAGGAGAAACTGAGAGCAGGGACTCTCGCTGGAGCTCCCTCTGAGGAGACTCTGTCCCTCTGGAATCTCTCCCTCAGGAAAGTCAACTAGGAAAGCTGAACTGTCCAAAGCTGAACTGTGTCTCTCTGAACGCTAGAATCCTTGCTTGGACAAATCTTGTGGTGAGTGGATAAAAGACTGACTGATCTTTCTCTTGGGGCTTGGGCCTGGGTTGGCTGGGGCTGGCCTGGACCGGCCTATCTTTTTCTCGTTGTTTCCTTTTTCTCTCTCTCTCCCTTTCTTTGATTCCTCATTTGTATGAATTGAAGTCTCTATAGAGCCCAGCTGACTTGGGTGTATTTAATGATTGGGAATTTTCCCCTGGCGACCACCTTATATTTGGTTTAAAAACAAGACACTGTTTTGAAACCATATTTTCTGCGGTCTCAATTTAAGGCAACCACTCTATTATCTGCCACAATTTAAGTCTTCCACTATTTTAATCATTACACTTAACACCTTTTTGTAGTAAGATCTAAAAATAGACTTAGCTTAAAGTTCTAGCTTCACTATAAAATAAGAGCTAAGTACCTTCATCGTTCAATCAGAAAATTACAATTTCATACCATAAAGTAAGATCTAAGTAGGATGGAGTAATTTAAAGTTCACACCTCACACTTTTTAAGAATCATCTATATCCCTTATGCCATATTTCTATGATCATAAGAATTATGAGTGAACACCCTGTATCAAAAGTTTTGATTTATCTTTGTTAGAATAGAACTTGTAACCTTGTTGTGAACCATTGTAATGCTTATCACCTATGTTAGTAAGATAATGAGTTGAATTGAAAATAAAAGCTAAAGCTGGAAGCCCAAAAATGAAGAGGCAAAAGGCCTGTTCCAAAACCAATTTTTGGCTTTGTTTTTTCCTTTTGCTCTCTCCCCCATTCCATATTTAGTGTCTGCAACCTCCCCTGCAGGTTAGGAACCTAGATGCCCTTTGTGTTGTGTTGGTTGCAGCATTAGTAGATTGATATTTTATGGCTCTCATCTTGTAGCATGCCAAGCATGTCAGCATCTTGGAAGTATGATTGATGTATGGATATTGTATCCTATATATTCATTTACCAGACACATGATCAGATTACTTAATGGTCATTGTATGGAAAGGGACAGTCCAAAGGACAAGCAAAAAGGACAAGCAAATTCCTGGGCTAGGCATTGCCAGCCACAGTGTCCTGGCTCGGACTACATTCCTTTACAAAACACAGATTCGATTAATCTCCTCCTCTTTGATTTCGTCATTGTCAAGTCAACCAATGTTAAAACCTATATCATGTCATGTATTCATGAATCACTTCCCACTTCACATTCCTAAAATCTCCAATAAAAGCTGGGGTACATGTGCGAGCCTTCTCTTCTCTTACTTCTCTTGCTCTCACAGCTCTTGCTCTTGCCCTTGCTCTTTCTCTTGCTCCTTGCACCTCTTAATCATGCTATGGCCTATTATGTTCCTCATATTTGACTGATTTACACAGCGCAGATGCCCCGCATATCTCCCATTAATCTCTTGGCCACCTGCTCCATGGGGAATATCCTGGAGTTATCAACTCCCCACCTGTTCTCTTGTTTCTCATACTTATAATTTCTCCACTTGTTATCATCCTCTAGAGAGGTAATTATGGAGCTCGCTACTCCCCAAATGTTTTAACTTGTGGTCTCTGAGTCTATATTCCTGCATCTCTCCCTATAACCACATTACCTATTCATCCATATTCCTATAGCCTCCAATCTCCTTCTCAGGTCACCACCCACAGGTTCATTATATAAGAGCTGCTGGCAGTTCCTATACAACTTCCTCAGCAAAGCTAAGAATGGGGGATTGGGGGTGGCTCTTTTATAGTTTTGGGAGTACAGAAAGTAGAAAGGCTAGCATCATAGATGGGAGAAAATATGATTGGATGAAAATTTTGGAATAAGGGCTAGCAACAATCTCTTTCCCTCCTATGACTAAGAAGTATTCATTGTTTGATTTCAGCTGCATCTACAAGGACAGAGATATCAAATCAGACTTCTTTGGATAACAAACCATTCTTCAAAGATAGCTCAGTGATATAAAGATATTAGACCAGATCCCCTGGTGTCCACCTGCTTCCTTCATTTATCTATAAGCTAATTCTATAAGAATTTTAATAGTCATTATTAACAGTGCTGGAGTAATGCCACAGAAAGATTCATTATATTAAGAAAATTATAGCTTTACCTACACTGATTAGAGGAATTTGCTATGAAAAGAAAAAGCAGGAACACAATTATAATAGCATCTGGATTGGCCCTCCAGATGTAAGCCTGAGTGCAGAATTACTCAACCAACACAGGTATAATAGAATAAAGCCTCCTTAGTTGTTGTTGTTTTTTTTTTTATTTCAGAGAAGAGTCAGCCAATTGTATGACAGGATATCACAGCCAGGCTTAGAATTAAATCAGGTGGGAAAATTTCTTGTATGGGAAATTGAGTCAAGAGGATCCTACTTAGCATTTCCAAAGTCATCCCTTTTTCTTCATCTCTTCCCCAGGGAAAGATATCCACTGTTAGTAGTTCACAGATCTCACTCCCATTGAGCTGCTGGAATTTTTTTTAAGCAGCAAAGCATTGATTTAATAGCCTAAACATACCAGCAAATAAAACTTAAAAGGAAAATTCAAAATCCCCAAAGATTTTATCTTAAATAACAAATTTTCATTAATCATAGTTTAGGGCCAGATACAGTTATTATTCTAATGTTGCAATAAGTTAGTTAACAATAAAAATTTATGAGACCTCACCCACATACAAAATTTTACTCAACTTCCTTTTCTTCTTTTATTCTTTATCCTCAAGTTAAAACTCATTCTGGTTTTAAAATCTGTGAAGAGTGAATCAAACATCCTTTGTCTATCAATCAGTAACTTTTAAATTAACCAAAAACTTAAAGTAAGGGAGTTCCCAAGTCATTTTACTAAAGTGGGTGACAACCCCAGAGGTGACTGCCCTCTATCTGGTACTAGGCAAATTTAAAGATTACAATTGGTTCCCATAAAATGGAGGAAGGAACAGGAAGGGATGTGGAAAGGGGACAATAAAAAGTCCAGTCCTGAACTTCCTGTCTAGGGGGGCTTTGGCTTAAATCTTCTGTTTGGAGCTTTGGCTGGTGTGGAAAAGAAATTGTCAAGACTGACAGTTGGTGGGGGAAGGGTCAACTAGGAGTGGCAGTTGAGTCTTGTGACTAGCACTTCCTTCCTGGTGTTGGAGGTGGGAGGAATATTGGCTTCCCAGTCTGGATTCAGATTCTGAAATTGACAAAACTGGTGCAGAGGACAGGAGTGGGAGAAACCCTCCACCAGCCTGTGAGACCTGACCTTAGCTCCAAAGCTGAGGAAGACTCCAACCTTATTTAAGGACATCCCTTACCCCTCTTTCCTGATAACTCTAAAATCCAAACTGGTTATTAAACTTTATCTTTTTTGAATTCGCAGTCAGAGAAGTAGATTATCTTTTCTGGGGCATAGAGGGAGCTGAACATCAGTTCAGTCATTCAACAACAAATAGTTATTTATCAGATTCCTGCTTTTATCGGATCATTGCCTCTAATAGATCTTCTCTGGCCTTTCTTAGATAACATAGATTTTCATTATTAAATAACTCTAAGTCTGTTCCTTCCTCTGGCCATGATGTTAAATTTGGATTGTTTCTAGTTTCATCAATGAATTGTTGTTTTTCCCTTTTTGAAAATAATTCTGAGAGAAGAATTTCAGTGTCCTGGAAATCTGGATCATAAGGCCTAATTGCTCTTTTAAATTCTTTCAAACATCTCATTGATTCTGAAAACCAGGAAAGCATCCATTTTTTCAGACTTTCAAGGCCAGCTGTTGTAAATGGTTTATGTGTTTTAATATGAATTATGCTGCTATCTGGTTGTAGGCTTGTTTGTTCTCTTAGTCACAATATTGGTATTCCACCTTCAGCCCCATCTGTATTTTCTTGCTTAACTACATTGTTATTTTTAGGTTGAGAGAGTGGGACTGTCTCTGTGCATCAACTTTTCCACTTAAATCTCCTTCACGCACAAGTGTTTTTTGTGCACACTCATCTATATCACAGATGAAAGCACACAAAGACAAAGGTCATCCTTGGTTACCGAGAGACTATTACTACTACTACATTGTTATTTTTAGGTATGTCATGTTGTGTGTTAATACTTTTGCCATATTGTTTCTCCTCAGTCAGTTGCTTAATCATTTGCTTTAGTTGCATCATCTCCTCTTTTATGTCTAAAATCATCACAGCCATTTCATTGTCTTTTGACTTAGTTCTTTATAAATTTGAGAAATTAGACCTTTATCAGAGACATTTGTCATAAAATTCCCTCTCCCTCCCAATTTGTTGTTTCCCTTCTAATCTTGGTTAGTTTTGTTTATACAAAAGGCTTTTAATATAATCAAAATTATTAATTTTATATCTTATGATACTCTCTCTCTTGTTCAGTCATAAATTCTTCCCTTCTCCAAAGATATGCTAAGTAAACTATTCTATATTTCACTAATTTAGTTATGGTATCACTCTTTATATTTAAATCATATATCGATTTTGACCTTGTGAGATACTGGTATGACCTATATAGGGGAAGAATATCCAAAGGGATCAACAGTGTTGAAGGAGAGATCAAGAAGTATGAGGACAGAGGAAGAGAGCAATTTTTTTTTCAATTGAAAAATTTTATTTAATTTAGAATATTTTTCCATGGTTACATGATTCAAGTTCTTTCCTTCCCCTTCTCCCACATCCCCACCCCACCCCACCCCCCATAGCTGATGCACAATTTCACTGGGTTTTACATGTGTCATTGATCAAGACCTATTTCCTTATTATTGATATTTGCACTAGGGTGGGTGATCATTTAGAGTCTACAACCCAGTCATATCCCCATTGAATCATGTGACCAAGTAGTTGTTTTTCTTCTGCATTTCTACTCCCACAGTTCTTTCTCTGGATGTGGATAGTGTTCTTTCTCATAAGTCCCTCAGAATTGTCCTGGATCATTGCATTGCTGCTAGTAGAGAAATTCATTACATTCAATTGTACCACAGTGTATCAGTCTCTGTGTACAATGTTTTCCTGGTTCTGCTCCTTTCACTTTGCATTAATTCCTGGAGGTCATTCCAGTTCACATGGAATTCCTCCATTTCATTATTCTTTTTAGCACAATAGTATTCCATCACCATCAGATACCACAATTTGTTCAGCCATTCCCCAATCAAAGGGCATCCCCTCATTTTCCAATTTTTGGCCACCACAAAGAGCGCAGCTATGAATATTCTTGTACAAGTCTTTTTCCTTATTATCTCTTTGGGGGTACAAACCCAGCAGTGCTATAGCTGGATCAAAGGGCAGGCAGTCTTTTATCGCCCTTTGGGCATAGTTCCAAATTGCCCTCCAGAATGGTTGGATCAATTCACAGCTCCACCAGCAATACATTAATGTCCCAATTTTGCCACATCCCCACCAACATTTATTACTTTCCTTTACTGTCATGTTAGCCAATCTGCTAGGTATGAGGTGGTACCTCAGAGTTGTTTTTATTTGCATTTCTGAAAAGAGCAATTTTAGTTGAATAATGAAGTTGGAAGTCAATCACAATGTTTAGAAAAGAATTAAGAGATGAAAAAGCAGCTTGTTAGGATTCTCACAGACTTCTCCACTCAAACAGTTCACTCTTTTCTGCCACCTACTGGGCCAACCAAGGAACTGTGCCCAACACTCTTCTCTGGCCTGCTAGGATGTTTTTCAAGAGATAAATTCACCAGATCGGCAGAAGGTGCGGCGGCTCTACAGGCGGGCGCTTCGCCACCTGGACTGTTAGAAGGGAGCTTCAGAGCTTGTTTGCTGAGAGATCGGTTTGAGAGAGTCATAGGAATGAAAATGATATGATGAAGGCCACCAAAATGCTTTGGGAGGGTGAGAAAGAATTTTGGGCTAACCAACATCCTCAGCCATATATCTTCCCTGATTCCCCTGGAGGCACATCCTTTGAAAGTTATGAATGTTACAAGGTTCCTGAGTGATGCTTAGACAACTGGCACCCCTCTGAGAAGGCAATGGATCCAGATTACTTTGCTAAGAGAGAGAAATGGAAGAAATTGTGCTTGGAAAGTTGGGATCTGAGGTTCAACAATTGAAGGAGGAAACTCCACCTGATGGTCCCAAGACTGAAGCTCTGCCCCCAGCCAGAAAGGAGGGTCATTTGCCACCATTATGGTGGCATACTGTTACCAGGCCCCGAGAAGGCCCCTGAGTAACATTAGCACACACTAAGTGTGTATATTGATACTGAATTATGTAGATACATATAAATGTGCCACAATAAAATCACCAAACCATAGCATTGCCTTTTCCTTGTATGGGAAAAATAATTTCCCATGAGTTTTAGATGTAGTAGATTATAATTTATGATTTGGAGGCCAATTTTTACTACTTTTTAGCAATGAAGATTTGGTGGGAATATATATGAACTTCAGAGAATTATGAAGCTAGGCATGATCTCTAGACTTAAGTTTGCAGAACTGAAAAGTTATATTACTTATAAAAATGAAGCAATGGTATTTATAGATAAAAGGCACACTCTTAAGTTAGGAAGACCTGGGTTCAAACCCTGCCTCTAACATCATTTAAGTGACTGTGACTAAGCAAATAAGTAGAGGAAGTTCCCTGTTCCAATGGAATCACAGACCCAGAACAAAAGAAATAATTAAAAAGTGTTGACCCAATGATAATGGGCATGCTTTGAGTTCTCCTAATTGCAATGTTTTGTGCAGGCTTAGGACCTTTTAGGATGGGTGGTTATTGTCTTTGTAAAGATTATTGGCTGAATTCATCAACCTCCTCGGCAGCCTGAACGCTTATGGACCCTTTCTCAGACATTTAAAATAATTGAAGGAAATGGCAAATTTCAGTTAGAAGTTAATGAAAATAAGGACCTATTTTTTCCCCTTATCTAACTTAAACTCACAGAACCCTCAGAAATCTGTGGACCCCAAGTCAAGAATATGTTCTAAATGTTCAAGCTCAAGATCAGCTTTGTTTGCTAAAAGCAATCTCTGATGAGGCCATAAGGATCATTTGATCAACTGACATCAAAGAATTAAGTTACCATTAAACTCAAAAACATTCAACTAACAAAAAAAAAAAAAAGATAGAGAGAGATAAATTCACCAGAAATTCTCCCAACTCACAGAGGAGGCTCCTTGAACAGTTTTCCTTATTCAGGATCATTCAAAGAGTGAATCGTTAGTCCAACTGTCTTTCCCAAAGCTCCTTTGAAAAATTCTCTTCCCATCAGTCCTCTTTGAGATTCCTTTCTGACTTAAAGAAATCCAACTCACTCAACTCTCTCTAATCCATCTATCAATAAATTTTGTTAATTAACCCTACTTCCTAATTAACTAACAAATATTTTACTATAGGCAGCAACCTCAAATTATGGTGTTGACTTGAAAAACGAGAAACAAACAAACCTTTGAGTGCTGTGAATTTTAGATTTTCTATGCCCTGATTAGTTTTTAAAATCCTAACAAACAGGAATGTCTACATCCCTACTTAAGGATTAAGTGTTGAGGAGGATGGCCTATGATCAACATGTGCTAGCAAGTGACAAATCAGAAACAACTGACAGACCCCCCTGGGCTGTCCTAAGTCAAGCTTAAGCTACCAATGGTACAAGTGAGATGCAGGAAGTGATATAAAAAAGTCTATATGTTTCGCATCTCTTCCTCTCTCCAGTCTCTTTCACAGAGACATGGCTCTGGTTCTTTTGCAGGACATGGCTCTGACTCTCTCACGGAGACATGGATCTCGCTCTGTCTCTCACTTGTGGAAACATTGGTCTCTGTCGGCAACGTGGGGAGTGCTGGGCAGCGTTTGGCATCTTGGGTCTTGGTGTCTTGGCATGAGCGTGCTAGGTGAGTGAGTTTAGGCTGATTCCCTTTTCCTTTACTTTCCAAAACACTGTCCTCTTAGGAAGCCCCTAATCTTCTGAGGAGGCCTCATGGCTGAGTTCTCTGAACTTCCCTTGGCTTAGGCTAGGCCAGAGAAATCTTATACCCCTTTCTATTTCTCTTCTTCTTAATTCCTTCCCTCTATATTAATTAAATCACCATAAAGTTCCCAAACTGACTTGAATATTTTTATTGGGATTTGAATTAATCCCTGGTGACTAGTAGTATAATATATTCAGTCAACAACCCCTAAATTTACCCCTTACAGTCCAGAGATATAAATTTTACTAAGAGGCTTGGTCCTATATGGACTTTTTGATGAATAATGGATAAGCTTAAATCCAGTGATTTAGCACATTCACTGGATATTTCTCTGTGGTAAATTCCATATTTTGAGTAAAATATAAGCTTAGAAGGAAGATGTTAACTTCATTCATTCCACTCAGTTTTTCTCTAAATATTGGTTCTCTTAAGATTTATAAAGAGTTCTGATAAAAAGCTTTCCCATAATGGATGCACATACACAAGTCATCTTATGTACTGAAGGGAGATTTTCTTTATGAGTTTTGCTGTTTTTAGAGTCCATAGCTGATATCTGCTAAGATCACAGCTCTGAGTGAAGGTACATAGATAGAGGCTTTTTGGTCATTTATTTAAGGGTTACTATGTGCAAGGGATGTACTAAGCTCTGGGGATACAAAAGTTTTTAATGACCACTCTCCTTTCATTATTTTGCAGTTCCTCATCTGTGAATGTAATTCATCCTCTCACAATAATGCAAGTTCCTCACATTTTCTGTTTTTGTCTTCCTAGCACCTAGCACAGGACCTCACCAATAATAGATAGGTTTTGTTTTGTTTTTGCAAATCAGGAAGTTTTACTGTATTGATGTGCTCTCTCCTATAACAGAACAAATTTGACCCAATCCCCCTGAGATCCTACATGGAAAATGATGTTCATATAAACAAGTGTCCTGGTCTTTCTGTTAATCATTCTTGCCAAGATGTTCTAGACCAAATTCAAAATACATTTTCTTCCTGTATTCATACCATTTGACTTTCCATATATCACCAACAATAGATGCTTAACAAATACTTATTGAATTCTCTTTGCTTTGAATTCTTTGATTTTGAACCAGGGATGAATGATCACAAAATGCTTTCCTACTAGCATGTAGAAATTTCCTAAGTATGTATTTTATAATGCTGAATAGAGTATGAGCTTGCATGAAAGGTTTTCCCATCGTCATGACATTCATAGGGTTTTTCTCCAGTATGAATTCTATGATGTTGAATCAAATTTGCAAGTGCAACAAAAGCTCTCCCACATTCACTGCATTCATAGGGTTTTTTCCAGTGTGAATTCTCTGGTGTTGTATAAGATTACAATGCTGAGAGAAGACTTTACCACATTCACTACACTCATATGGTTTCTCTCCAGTGTGAATTCTCTGGTGATCAATAAAGTTTGAGACCCAAATGAAAGTTCTCCCACGGTCATTACATTCATAGAGTTTTTCTCCAGTGTGAATTCTCTGGTGTTGAATAAGGGAAGATTGTGTACTGAGGGCTTTCCCACATTCAATACATTTATAAGGTTTTTCTCCAGTGTGAATTCTTTGATATTGAATGAGGTTGGACTGCTGATAGAAGGTGTTACCACATTCACTACATTCATAGGGTTTCTTTCCAGTGTGAATTTTCTGGTGTTGGTTAAGATTAGAACTACAATTGAACATTTTCCCACATTCTTTACATTCATAGGGTTTTTCTTCTGTGTGAATTCTCTGGTGCTGAATAAGGGATGAGCTTACAGAAGAGATTTTCCCACATTCATTACATTCATAAGATTTTTGTTCATTGTGAATACTCTGATGTTCAATTAGATTTGAGTTCTGCCTGAATGTTTTCCCACATATGTTAGATTGACAATATTTCTTCCCTATTCGGACTCTCTGATTAGGTCTCTGTTGAGAACTTTGTTCTTTTTTATAATATCGATGAGGTGTTTCTCCTATAGAAATACTCTGCCGGCTAATATGCTTTGAGTACATACTGATACCTCTCCTAAATTTGCTAAATTTGGGAGGGGGACTTGTCCTGGACTAATATTCCTATGGATCACTGTCATTGGTTTGGCACTTTGTTCTCTGGAAAGCAATTTCTTGAATCTTTTCCCAGTAGCATTCCTCTGAGATCTTATTAAACTGCCTTAGATTTCAAAGGCAATATGAAACTTGGATGGCTAGATAATATTTCCTCTGAGTATTTCCAAAATTGCCCTCTTTGATTCCTCTTCTTTAAGTATTTCTTGTGCTGGAGTCAGTTCCTTTTTCATGTTCCTGGTCTCACAACCTAAAACAAAAACAAAAAAAAATCCATTCATTCTTTTATTTAACAAAAATTCATTAAAAGCCTATGTGTGCCAAAAATTCTAGGGTAGGCAAACATGTATATGCAATACATATTGCCAGCAATGACTTACCTTGACTATTCTTTGAAGGAGACTGGACATCAAAATTATCTTGGGGTATGGGGAGGTAGTACCTTTTGAGATGTAAACAAAACACCGTTTTGGGAACAAAGGACTATCAATTAACAACTATTGTCTTATCTGGGATCTTCCTGGGGAAGAGAAGGGATAGAGACCTAAAAGAAAAAAGGAATAAGTCCTGGGAATAAAAAATAAAGGACACAATGAACCCCAGAATGAAGAATTTTTAAAAGCCAGTGAAAGGAGTCCAAAATGGCAAGATCAACCTAAGTTACTTTTCAAAATCCAAGAACAGCTACTCTGATGGTTAGTTAAGCCTTCAGTTTGTTGTCCATATCTGGATTTATATCTCTCTAGTGATAAGCAGTACAAAAAAAAAAAACAGAAATCAAGAGAAGCTATTTGCTAAACTGGGAAGAGGAGAAAGAAGGAAGATAAAGAGCAAGAATTCTTGTATAGAAGTATGTCTAGGAAGAGGAGTCTAGATATAACACCAAAAGGTGGGAGTGGAGAGGGTAGTAAGGGTGTAGACAGGAAATCAAGAAGATCAAAATCTGTAGCTGATAGGAATAATGGAGCTTCTGGAAACTGACTAAAGTCCAACTATGGGTTAAATGGTAGAGGTTTGACAAAAGTAAGGAGAACAGTTTGATAAAAACACTTAGTTTAATTTGAAAAGCATAGATAGAAAATAGAAAGGAAGAGAGATTATTATTCTAATACCCTATGACTATACCTAAATTCCTATTACTAACTAAAATTTCTAAAACGTTACTTCTGCCTTCTCAGGACAGGTGCTTCTTGCTTGGCCAGACCAGGCCTATCTAACCTACACTATCTAAACTGATTCACTAACTAACTGTCTTTCTAAATATACAGACATTCACCACTCACAAACTCCCTCATTCAGTTTCTATACCCAAATGTCAGTATTTAACTGCCAGTAGCAGAGGCTGAGACAGACCTCCTGATCTCTAGAGATCCAGAGGCAAAAGACCTAACTGCCAACAGATTCCTTCCTTATATCTCCCCTCATCTCTCTGGGAATGGAATGTTCAGCTCTGGCACACAGAGTCCTGTCAGCACTGCTCCACCTAGAAATCCCCCGCTCCTGCCTCTTAAAGAGACAGAAGGAAAGATTAAGATAATCCCCCTTTAATACCTTCAAACCAACAGGGCCTCCATGGATCTTCACAGAAATAAAAAAAATAGGCCCAATACAAGGCACCTATTGTAGAATAAGTGACATGAATAGCACCAATTACAGGAATTTAATAGAGGAAGAGATCATTTCTGTTAGGGGTATCTAGTAAGCTATGTAGGAATGAGAGCTCCTGGACGGTGATTGGAGTACACTTAAGAAGATGTAAGGGAAAAAGACAATGCTGGAAGCCCTCTGAGTAGACAAGAACTGCAATAAACTATCGATGGAGCTATGAATTATTCCAACTATTCTAGAAATTAATTTGGAATTATGTGAGAAAAGTCCCTAAGTAGACCATACCTTCTGACTCAGCAATTACTGGAATGTAGCCTGTGAATAAAGAGAGATTGAAAATGGAAGAGAGAAGCAAGCTCTCAGAAGAGATAGGAGTGGATGGAACCAACCATATAATGAGCTCTGAGAAGGCAGAAACTCCTACTTATTTTTGAACTGCCTGAAAAACCTAATGCCTCAAAGAACCAACATAGGAGCCCAATAAATGTCTATTCAATCAATGAATGAAGAAAAAGTTCTTACTTACTTTAACAGTTGCCTCTCAGAATCTTTCTACTCTCAACTACCTTCATGCCCAGGACCCATGGCTCTTCACACTAGGTTTGGATACTGAAAATCCTGATCAGGAGGAAGGGGATGGGCAGAGTGGTTTTTCTTGGTTACAAAGGACCATCCTAGTTTCTGTTCTAGTTATGTGGACAGGCAAGCAAGTATGAAAAGAGAATATCTAGGGAGGCCTAGGAAGGAAGATCCAGGGAAGAGCTACACACCATGGGATGGGGCCCCAGGGTTATATTCTCCTAGGAATGAGGGGGGCCAGGAAATTTGTGATCTGGGCATAGAAGAGCAATTATCTCATGTAGCCTTTTCCCATTTGTAGAGTAGAACATGTCCACTTTTTGCGATGTTCCAATAGTGACTGAACTTTTCCTATACCTCAACAATAAGGAAGTTGGAGGAGAGGGAATATTCAGGCTCAGAGAAAGCTTGAAGGAGCTACCCATTTTCTTCTCTGCATGAATCTTATGGTCTAGGTAAAGGAAGCAAAAGCATCCAATTTCTAAGCCAAGATGAGATTAGGAATTTCTGATCCTTGAATTTGGAGCCCAAACCCAACGAGTCCCACAAGACTCTATAGTTATTTATAATATAAGAAATCATGAAGGTCAGATCTGAGTCTAAGAAAGATTCCTTGCCCAATGAGATCATGTTCCTATAGGTCTCCAGCATCACATCCCTGTAGAGAGACCTCTGAGCAGGGCCCAGGCAGGCCCACTCCTGTTGGGTGAGGTACACAGGCACATTCTCAAAAGTCACCAATGCCTAAAATGACACTTTCCTTTTGTGGCCACAAGGATTGTCCCAGGGTAGTGTGTGTTTTAAAATTAATATTCAATAACTAAATATCATATTTTATAAAGTTTTATTAATAATAAATAAAATAAAAGAACTTCCTGACTTCAGCCCAGCCACAGGTCCAAGAGAGAGGAAAAGGGAGGAATTACAGCCACTTAAATGCAATCAGGCAAAATGCAGGGATGAAGGAAATGAGAATTTGGGGAAATACTAAGGGACTTCTGGGGGATGAAATCCAAAGGCTCAAAATCTACATTTATACAGTAGGGGACATGATATTATGGAACTTATGGAAAATTATGCATATGTGTGAATACTCTCTATATCAAATGTGTGCTTTTTGGGGGCAGCTGGGTAGCTCAGTGGATTGAGAGCCAAGCCTAGAGACAGGAGGTCCTAGGTTCAAATCTGGCCTCAGCCACTTCCTAGCTGTGTGACCCTGGGCAAGTCACTTGACCCCCATTGCCTAGCCCTTACCACTCTTCTGCCTTGGAGCCAATACACAGTATTGCGTTTAAGGGTTTAAAAAAAAAAAGATAAACTAGTCCAACCACTCTCATTTTACAGATGAAGAAACTAAAACCAAAAGGATTAAGTATCTTGTCCAAGGTGATATAAAAATAAAGTGGCAGAATCAGGATTTGAACCAAAATCTTTTATTTTCAATGGGGCAGCTATGCAGCCTGGTAGATAGAGTACTGGATCTGGAGTCAAGAAGACGTGGGTTCAAATCCAGCTTTAGATGGAAGGTCAGGGTTTTAAAAAAAATGTGTGCTTTTTATTCATGTTTGAAAGCTGGAATCTGTAAACCTAAGTAATACAAGCATGTAGATATGCATGTATGTTGAGCATGAGGGTTGACCATGAATGAAACTCACTTTCTCATAAAGGAACTGAGAGACAAGCTGGACATACTTGGGAGATATAGGAGTATAATAGTACCCCCCTGTAAACCTTAAAATTTCTTAGACTTATGAATGTTGGAAATTTCCCCATTAGGAAATTTCATACTTGAAAAAATTTCCTACTGATAGTAAGAATTCTATTGGAATGTGAAACTCTTTGGCATGGGAGGATCCTTCTCCTCCCTACTTAAGACTACTTTAGGACAGAAACCTTTTGCTAAACAATGGAAAGGGCTTTGACCTATACTTAAGCATAGAACAGGAAGTTCTTTGAGTCATGATTGATTTTAGAATTGATACAATAGAGATACTTGGAATGACAGAACCAGGTCTTGGAACTTACAATCTCCACCCTTCTCAGAGTAACAGGATTTAGGAAGGGCTGCAGCATAGATCAAGATTTGATTATTTGAGAATATGACCTTCAACAGACATGTGCAAAGGGGGGCAGACCTCTGGGCGGTATTGGGTTAAGCTACAGCTACCATTGGCACAGGGGAGACATGGACAATGATTGGTAGATGTGAGAACTGAGGGGAGGGGACTTAGATGGTGTCCTTAAAGATAGCGGGGTCTGAGGTCTCTGAGGAGGTTTTGGCTCTGAGGAGGTGGATGCTCTGAAGGAGGCTGAGAGGAGAGAGGTCCTGGAGGAAAAGCTCCTGGAGAGGTCTTGAAGGAGGCAGTGGAAGGAGAACTCAGGAGGAGTCAGGAGGAGAATTCTCTGGAAACATTTCTTGAAAGGAGGCTCTCTTGAAGGTGGAGCCTGAGGTTGGCATGAGAAGCCTTACCTAGAGAGATCTTGGATGAGTGATAAAACCAACTGACTGATTTATTCATTCTTATTCCTTTCTTACTTTCTCTCTTTTTCTATTGATTAATCAGTATATTATAAATTAAATTTCTCTATAAAACCCAGTTGGCTTGGGCATATTCATAAATTGGGAATATATTCCCTGGAGACCATCTTATATTTATATAAAACCAAGACACAGTATAAAACATATTTCAGCGGTCATAATTAATATATATATCTCCCTTGCTCCCAAACATTTTAATTATCTCAGTTTATGGCTCCCACTCTCTTATCTACAACAATTTAAACCCCAAACTTATTTTAAATCTAACACCCCACAATTAATTGAGATCACTCTGTTCCAAATCCTCTTTTTTTAGGTACAATAACTTAGAGACTATCTCTACAAATACTTTGACCCAGATTTACAAACTGGGCAGGTGGGAAAAGGATAGAGTCCATACAAAATACTTCCATCATCAGCTCCTAATCCAAGCTCCTGGCAAGTGGGGCTCAAATTTATGGGAAGAAGAGACATGTTTAACAAAAGAAAAACAACTGCTTGATCACACGGGTTGATGGGGATATGATTGGGGATGTAGACTCTAAATGATCACCCTAGTGCAAACATAACAATATGGAAATGGGTTTTGATCAAGGATACATGTAAAACCCAGTGGAATTGCAAGTTGGCTAGGGGAGAGGTTGGTGGGAGGGGAGGGAAAGAACATGACTCTTGTAACCAAGGAAAAATATTCTAAATTGACTAAATAAAATAAAAATAAATAAATAAAGGGAATAAAGGAAGGAAAGAAGGAAAAAAGAAGAGATGTGTTTAGTTTAGGGAAGGAACTAAGCTTATGAGGGGGCTGTGGCAACAATTGGGTCTCACGAAGGACAACTCACCTGAGGCCTGGATGATAGGAGCTCAGCTGCCATTTCCTGGTCTTCTGGGCTCCTCTTAGGGGCATAGGCAGACTTTCCCAGAAAATTTCTAGAAGATACCACGTTTACAGACATTGCTGACAATGAAATTGTGAACTCCTGTGCTATCATTTGCATATTTTTAAAAAACGAAGATATTTGACTCAGAGCAATAGGCAACTTTCAAAGCTCTCTTGAAAATGTTTCTCACATGCATATAAAATTTTAGAAGATACAGCCATAGAAATTTATTTGTCCAGAGATCCTATGTGTATCAACATCAAGTGAGGCTAAAAATCTAAATAGAAGAGTAATTCTCTAAAAGCTTCTTTTTGCAGATGCCATTTACACTGACTCTTGGAACACTAAAAATACTCTTCAATGAGATGCAGTCATATAAAAACAATAATCTTAACCATTCAAACTATTAAAAATAAGATGGATGCAAAACATATATTGTCCAGTGGTCAATATATACAGTATATATACATATACACAACACATATATATATAAAACATACAGTTGGATGATTATTAATTACTCCATCAGTAGATATATCTTGTGTAGGTATTTCAAGTAGATGATTCAGGTCCAAGCCTGAATAGGAAGAAGTGTAAAAATTAAATTAGTATCTATAGTAATAAAAATATTATATTTATGAGGTTTATTAAGGATTATTAGAAATCAAGGATACAAAATTAAAACCACATGCCCATGGCTGATTAGCCCATTCAAAATCCCCGTGCTTAGCTTACCACTATACTTGCTACATCATTGCAATAGCAGAGAAGAGAAGAGTCTGTGGGAGGCGTTACTGTCAGTTAGATACAAATTTTTATCTCACCAACATGGAGACTCAGGTGAGATTATAGGGACTTCTGGGAAATACCAAGGACTTCTGGGGATTGAAGTCTAGGGTTCAAAATCTCCATTTTTACATCCCACCTGAGGCCCAAGGAAGATTAGTCTCTCTGATGGGTCTCGTAAACATACCAACTTTGAAATTACAATAATTTGAGAATAAAGGGAAAAGAGAACAAAACCAATAATTGCTAGGTGCATTGACAAAAAGCCAGTTAGGGGGCAGTCCCCTTTGGCATAAGAGTATACATACAAAACAAATGCATTTAAACCCCACACAGTTCAAATCATCACATCCCAAAGTTCATTCTGGATCTTCTGGTGTAGCTTGTGGTCTATGGAGGCACCTTCATGGTGACTTCTCCAAACATTCACTTTCTGGATTCAGAGAGGTTGCATGTTTCTTAACCTAAAATTACTCTCAAAAGGAATTTAAACTTTGCAAATTAAAATAATAATAATATATATACATTCCCCCCTGAAGAGGGTGATTGAAAAACACAGAAATCACTTAGGGATGCATGGCTGAGTTATGAAGTATATGAATCAATTGGCAAGAGAAATCAACATCAAAAAAAATCCAAGTAAAAAATAATTTCTGGATGAAATATAGACTATCAAAATCTTATGTGTAAAAATTCTAAGTAAAGGAAAAATAAATCTATAACAGGTCCTTGAATCAGGGCCCAATTAAAATGATTTAAGCAATGATGCATTTAACCAATCAGTAGCCAGGACTACAGAAAGTTGTCACATTATGAAAGACAGAAAAGGGACTAAATTTTTAGGAGCCAGGTAGGAGCCAAATTTGAGATACTTGGTAGAATGTGGACAAAGGAAGACTTGCCTTTAAGACTTGTTAAACAGCCACAACTTCAAACCCCAAACATGCTCAAGTCCTCTTGACATGGCTCAAAATTTTTCATCAACTCCATTGGGATCGGTTGGTCTCTTTGAACACGTGCTCAATTGGCACTATGCAGTTTAGTTTTATGATTCTGTGGCACTGTGCAATGACTCTTTTTGTCTTCTCTTGTCCTAGAATCAGACAGAATCATTAAGCAAAGTCCCATAATTTTTTAAACAATTAATGGCATCATTTTTATAGTCTCGAGCTTTTGGGGTATGCATTGACATTATAGCAAATGTATTTTAAACATATTACTGCAAAATCAAAAAAAGTTAGAGAAAATCTCAATACTGATGACATGTGCTTCAAATATAAAAAGGAGAGAAAAATAAGAAACTGAAATAGTATATTGCACATGCAAGAAGAATATAATAATAAAAGAGTTTTTAAAAATAAAAAATATAGCTTATAATCATTGACACACTGTGTCAGCTAAGGAAATGTAGAATACAAGGTTTCTCACCAAAAATGAGATCCATTTCCTCTTCAGACCTGGACATGATCCACTGTGAGTACAAGCAAATGATTTTCACAAAGTTACAGTTTCTTATAAAGAACAGTAGTACAACAAGTAATGCACATTCAAAAGGTACCAAAATCCCCAAAATTCACAATAGCCCAGTTAATTACAATAGCAAACAAACCTATTATCATATTTCACATAAGTTGCTGTATGACATTTAAAGAAAATGGGTACTTGTCACAAGTTTTTCAAGTGTAGCAATGTTTCAACCTTGGCAAATACATTTATAAATAATGTAAAACTTATTTGGATCTAGAACATCATCAAGAAATCTAGATTGTTCTGGTGGAAGTAAAATGAGCTGAAGAGTTATAAATGAGAGATGCTCCCTTTTGGGAGACATCCAAGGGTACCATGCCTTGGGATTAACTTCCCAGCTCCTTTGGTATGAGACTGTGATGTCCCATCCATTCACATTTTTATAAATATGGGAGGTGAGGATTATAATTGTATTTCACTTCAGTTACTAAAATGGACCTTACCTCCTGTTAGAGGCAGGCAAAATGATCAAAGTTGTTGAAAAAAATCTAAAAATCATGTCTAACGTCCCCTTAAAATCAATTTGAGATATTTAGCTCATTAAATTTTCCAAAGGTTGTTATGCAATTGTAACCAGTTTTTGATGAAGTCCATCCATCCTCTATGTGACAATTTACAAAGTCAAAATAGAAAAAAAGGCTGTTTTCATATATGGGCTTATTCAATAATATTTGTTCAGTATAGTTATAGGGGAAAAGCAACAGAATATAACAGTAGTTAAAACCCAGTATATTAAAATGATTCAGTGTAACAGAAAAGTATTGAATACATTAACATATGAACTTAAAACCAACAAAATTAAATCTTAAACAAAACAATCAGCAAAATGCAATAAAATACAGAGGTGTTTATAAAACATTGGCGTCTGAAAAGCCTTAAAAATATAACCTCCAGTCTCTTTTAAAGTTCATTTTTTTATCCATTGAGATTCCTTTTGTCAGTACTGTGGAATTCCCCATATTGAGGAAGAACATGGGTTTTAGGAATCTCAAATTGGGCAGGTCCAAATGGCAAAGAGTTGCAGGGAGATGAATTTCTCCCCTGAATCTCAGGTAAAATAAGTAAAAGGATCAGTGCACTCAAAAAATATCCTTTGAAATACACAATGCACTGCTCTCTCATAGAATATGCCATATTAGTAATCAACTTCCTGTTTGGAAAAGTCTCTTCCTTCTCCTCGTTCCCCACCACTGAGGTCCCCTGCCATGTGGAGGCTAATTGTTGCCTAAGGAAAGAACAACCCAGTTTTTACCAGTTGGTTTGTGATCCTGAAGACACAGGGGGAGCTACCAGCAGCCTGGGTCCTGGGGCTGGCCTGGGGCAACCTGGCTCAGAGAAGTAGAGTTGCTGGGTCTGCGGCCAGGGTGGGAGAGTGATCTGGGTCAAGCAGGTCCGGAGCAGATGGCTGGAGGCAGGCATGGATGGATGGAGACAGGAACAGGCAGCAGGAGCAAGCTGAATCAAGACAGCCTTGGCAGAAGAAACGTGGCTTTAAAAAAAATAACTAGGCTATCTTAAAAAAAAATTTGAGAAGTTCTTGTCCGATCTTGTGGTTGCCAAAAACTGTACAAATTAAATTAGTATCTATAGTAATAAAAATATTATATTTATGAGGTTTATTAAGGATTATTAGAAATCAAGGATACAAAATTAAAACCACATGCCCATGGCTGATTAGCCCATTCAAAATCCCCGCGCTTAGCTTACCACTATACTTGCTACATCATTGCAATGGCAGAGAAGAGAAGAGCCCGTGAGAGGCGATACTGCCAGTTCAATACCAATTGTGATCTCACCAACATGGAGACTCAGGTGAAATTATAGGGGCTTCTGGGAAATACCAAGGACTTCTGGGGATTGAAGTCTAGGGTTCAAAATCTCCATTTTTACAGGAGACATCAGCTAGGTTTAATTTAAATCAGTGTTTTCAATGATCCCAAGCTATTCCCTTCTCCAAAAGACCATTTTTGAGCTAGAGTTTCCTAATGTTATATAGCTCTGAATCATAGAACATCTTGATTTCTGAAAAATCAAAATTGGAGTCAACCTTGTAAACCTTAAAATTTCACAGACTTATGAATGTTAAAAATTTTACTCCACATTGAGTAATCCTCCAATTCCCTACTTGAAATAATTCCCTACCAGATAGTGAGAACTCTACTTAAATGTGAAAACTCCTTGCTATGGGAGGATCTCTACCCCATCCCTACTTGGGATTGCTTTAGGGGAGAAAACTCCTTGCTATGGGAGGACCTCTATTCCACCCATACTTAAGAATGCTTTACGGCAGAAAACTCCTTGCTAAACAATGAAAGTACTTGAAAACCATACTTATAAAGGAAAGGGGTTCTTTGAGCCATGCCTATTTTTGGAATTGATACAATGGGATGCAAAGTGCCTATAAAGGTGGGGCAACTTGTAAACTACTTAGACCTAAAAGGTGAAAACTTACTCAGAGGTTTTCTCTTAATGAAATTAGTCGACACAGCAGCATTTTTTTCTGACTTACTAAAGAGATTAATCTACTCAGCTGTGAATTCAAAATGGGTTGTCTTTTGGGAAACATCTACAGTGATTGGTAGATGGAAGAACTTAGGGGAGGTGACATAGGAGATTTTGCCCTTAAAAATAACAGCTCAGAGAAGAGCTAGGAGAATTCTGAAACATTCAGATTGAGGAGAACTCATTCTGAAACATTCAGATTGAGGAGGACTCATTTTGAGGAAGACTGATTCTGAAACATTCAGATGGAGGAGGGAGCTTGTGAAAGCAGCTGATATGATGCTGGCCTGGTGTCACTAGAATCCTTGCTTAGACAGATCTTGTGGTGAGTGTTAAAAAACTGACTGATTTTCTCTCTTAAGACTCAGGTCTAGGCCATATTGGCTTGAGGCCCTTCATACTTATTCCTTTCTTACTCTCTCTCTCTTTCTTTGATTACTCATTGTATTATTAATTAAAATTCTCTATAAAACCCAGTTGACTTGGGCATATTCATAATTGGGAATATATTCCCTGGTGACCACCTTATATTTGATTTAAAATAAGACACTGTAGTGAAACATATTTTCTGCGGTCAAATTTACTCACCCTCTCTCATATCTATCACAATTTATATCTTCCACCATTTTAACTCACTACAGTTTAAGACCTCAACCATTTTAAATCTCACAACCTCCAAAAAGGAATGAAAAGATATGCAGGAGATGTAAGTTGCAATGTCTTAACAACTTTCATATGAGAAATGAGTTGTAAGATTTCAAGAACATGCATCACTGAAAAATATACGCAAGAAAAAAGAAAAAGAATATGGGTAGCTCCTTTACTGTGATAGATAAGACAGCTCAATTGCTTCCCTGGTATACAAAAACTATTTCAAGAACCAAAGAGTCCTCCAGTGCCCTGGGCATATCCCCTAGAGAGAAATTAGGAAAAGACATGGACACGAATCATACCAATTAAAAAAGTATGGGAAGGCTAACTAAAAATCTCTATCAACCTCTCTGGGCTTGTTTCTTCCTCTATAAAATGAAGACACTAGACTAAAGCATCTTCAAGCTCTTTATTCTAATGATTCACCTGGATGTTCCATAAGCAACTCAAACTCAAAACCAAATTCTTCCTCTATTAAACTACTGCATCTGATGTGATTAGTAGCATAGTGGAAGAGCCCTGGGTTTGGAGACAAAGGTCCCAGTTGGCTCATTCAACTGAAATCTCTAGAACTCAGCTTCTGAGGTCCCATCCAGCTCTTTATCCATGTTTGTTGAATGGCCCTCACAAACTACTCTTTTTCTTTTTCCTCCTCCTCATTCTCTTCTCTTCCCATCACTGAGTCACTCTGGATTCCAGGGAGCCTCTCGAACCTATAGCAATGATGGCCTTTGCCCCTTTCCTCAAGTGGTGTCCTGACAACTGGCTCCGCCCCTCAAAGCCCAAAGGTGAGGCGGTTTGTCACGGAAGACACGCGTGCTCTGTCTGCTAGAGCCCGAGTTCACACTCGCAGGCTTTTCAACTGGGACTCAGTGGTTTTCCCTCAGCTCCAAGTACCTAAGTAACTCAGGATGTCTGATGAACAAGGTGGAAATGGAGGATGGTGGGAGAAGGAATGTATCCTGCTCCTCCTTCGGTCTTCCCCGCCCCCGGGGGCCGGCCCGGGACTCACCCCTCCACAATGGGGCAGGCCAAATGTCTACAACGGAGCCAGACCATCCTGGGCGGAAGTTCCGCCCCACGATAACGGGCCCAGACTGGGAAGTGCGGTCCAGACTCTCCTTTCCGCTATACAATATAACAGTGGAGTAAACCGTAGAGATGAGGAGTCCTCCTTGCCTAGAGTGGTCCCTACTGATTGCCTGAACTAGAGCGTTCTCTTTCAGATCAGATTAAAGACATCAAACGGGATAATTTTTTAATGCTTTCTTAAATTTTTTGAAAGATGGAGCAAGGGGAGGCTTCATCTGCTTCCACACTCCGATATTTATCATTCTTTATCAATTAGCCAGTTTTAATTAGCTCTTACTTAGGTCAAGAGTTCTTAAACTCTTTTTGTCGTGGACCTCTGTTAATGAAACTTATGGACCTTTACTCAGAGTAATGTTTTAAACGCATAAAGTAACATATATAGAATAGCAAAGGAAACCAGTTATAATAATTAGCAGTTGTATATATAAAATACATGTAAAGTGCTTTGTAAACCTAAAAGCACTATATAAATGCTAGCTATTATTATTAAACCAATTATAATAAAATAATTATTGAAATTTTTTTTAAACCCTTACCTTCCATCTTAGAATCAATACTGTGTGTTGGTTCCAAGGCAGAAGAGTGGTAAGGGCTAGGCAATAGGGGTCAAGTGACTTGCCCAGGGTCACACAGCTGGGAAGTGTCTAAGGTCACATTTGAACCCAGGACCTCCTGTCTCTAGGCCTGGCTCTCAATCTACTGAGCTACCCAGCTGCCCTCAGTTATTGCAATATTTAAAGAACAAATTCATATACCCCAAATTAATAATCCTGAGTTATGTTTTCCAAGGCAGTATAATAACAGCAATGGTAGCTATCATGTTGTTCTTTGAGATTTGCAAATCATTTTACAAATATTTTATCCTGGGAGGTAGGTGCTATTATTTTCATCCCCTTTTTACAGATGATAAAATTGAGACATAGGCTAAGTGACTTGCCAGAGTCATGAAGCCAGTATCTAGCAGATTAAATTTGAATTCAGATCTTCCTGATTCAAAGTCAAGGGCTCTAAGCACTGCACTACCTAAGTAAGAAAAACTGATTTTTAAAATCTGCAAATTTGTGGCACTCTCCCACCAATATATAGAGATCAGGGTAAAGTAGGCTCAAACTTGGAGCATATGTGGCAAACTCATATCTCAGTTGTGAAAGTCCTTTTGTTGGAGTCAAGATGTTCCCTTTAAGTAGATATGGTTTATCTTTTCTGATGGGCTCCTTTCAGATCCTTGAATTTGCTTCAGAGTCCAGTCTGTCCTCAACTTCCCAATGCAGACACTGCCATCAGCTGTTTTTCAGAGGATGCTAGGAGGCCAATGAGAAGTCCAAGAAGTCAAAAATTTCTTAGAACCTTTGAACTCACAAGGTTCTTCTCTGTCAAAGGAAGGGATGTGGGAGGAAACCTGTATAGAGACTGTGGCTTCTTCCCTCTCTATTCCCCCCCCCCTAACTTCCAATGATTCCATATTAGGTGCTTGGTTAGAAGGGTATCACTACTTAAACTATAATCTTAATTCTAACCCATCCAGAAACAAACCTTCATTTGATCCAACCATTCACACTAGCTATCTCTTCCTTTATCTCTTTTCTCCATTTTGTGACTAAATTCCTTGAGTAAGCTATTTACAATCTATGCCTGCTTCCTCTCTTCCCATTCATTTTCTAAGTCCTCAGTAAGCTGGCTTCTGACTTCATTACTCATTTGAAATTGCACTTTCCAAAGTTAACAATGTTTTCTTAATCAACAAATTTAGTGGCATTTTCTCAGTCTTAATCTTCTTTGTCCTTTCAGTAGTATTTGACATGTGTAATCTCCATCACTTTCTGATTAATCTTTCCTCTCTAGGTTTTCATGATACTGCTCTCTCCACCAGTCTGTCCTACTGCTTCTCAGTCTCTTTTGCTGGTTCTTCATACATGTCACTCTCTCTAATTATATATTGAGTCTTCTTCTCTTTTTTGTAGTATACTATCTGATTTTATGATCTCACCTCCCATCGGTGTACTTATATTCCCTATTCATTGATTCCCAAATCTGTGCATCTCTGCCACTCATACATTTCCAACTGCCTCTTTGATAGTTTAAATTGTATGTTCCATAGGTCTCTCAAACTCAACATGTTCAAAACAGAAGTCATTATTTCCCCCCAAATCCTCTCTACTTCCAAACTTTTCTATCACTGTCAAGGGCACCACCATTCTACCTAGGCCTGCAAACCAAGTATCATCCACCAATCTTTACTCTCACTTCGCATACCCAACCCATCACCAAACCTTGCCATTTGAGGCTACCCACAATCTGGTGTCACAAAGCCTTTTTTTGCCTTATACTTTCCTTTATATAACCTAATCTATAATCAAGCTTTGTTATCTGCTGTCACTCATACACATTCAGGACTCTCCTTAGAGACAATCTAGGCTAACCTCCTCATTTCACAGGTAAGAAGATTGGTTACTGGATCAGACTCTTACATTTAGAGTATCAGCAGACTTTTTATGGTGGCAAAGAAGTGGAAACTAAAAGAATGTCCATCAATGGCTGAACAAATTGTGGTATATGATGGTGATGGAATTTTATTGTGCTATAAGAAATGATGAACAAAGTGATTTCAGAAAGAGCTGAAAGACCTACATGAACTGATGCAGAGTGAAATAAGCATGACCAGGATAACATTGTACACAGTAATAGCAATATTGTGTAATGATCAACCGTGGTGGACTGCACTACTCTCAGTAATACAATGATCCAGGACAGTTCTGAAGGATATATGACAAAGAATGCTATCCACCTCCAGAGAAAGAACTGTTAAAGTAGGAATGCAGATGAAAGCATACAATTTTCCACTTTTTAAATTTGGATATGTTTTGGGGTTTGGACTTTATAAGATTAGTCACTCACAAAAATGAACAATATGGAAATATGTTTTGCATGATAATACATACGTAACCCAGATTGAATTGCTTGCCAGCTCCAGGAATGGGGAGACAATTTGGATCATATAACTTCAGAAAACTTATTTCGTTTGGAAATTTGTTATTACATTTAATTGGTTTAAAAAAAAGTAGAAAAATAGAGTGCCAGCAGTCAAGTTGATATTTATTGATGATCTATAAGTGATGTGATTCTTAGCACTCTCTTCCTCCTTTCCTCTCACTTTGTCACCATTATCTTAGAAGGGATCTGCACAGAATTGAGGGACATTTTGCATTTTTATTAATTCATGTATTGTCATGGCTAAAGAATTCATCACCACACACTTGGTCTCCTGGATTTGAGCCTCTGTACTTAGCAATGCAAGCCCTCAGAAAACAGATTATGTCTCTTGTAACCTATTCAACATGGCAGAACCTGCCAGAGTTTGCTTTCCACTGGCACAGACTAGAAGAACACAGGGTCCCATGGGGCCAGAGAGAAAGGTTAGGCTCTGGAGAGAGAATGATCAAGCAGGCAAGAAAGTTTAGGGGTCAGGATCGGAAAGAGTCGACCAAAGAGATGATGAATCCTTCCATTGGTCTAGAGCGGCACTAAGCAATGCTTCTGCCCGATTGGGCGGGGCCGAGAGGAGAGGCGGGACTTCCTGTGTAGGACGGGCTGCTCTCCACCTCTCCCCGCCCCCTTGCTGCAAGAGCAGAGCAGTGAGTCCCAGTGGAGATGAGGGAGGGGAGAGCGGAAGTGGGGCGAAGTCTGCGGAGGGCCTGGGGAAGGGGAAACAAATCTAAGTGGGAAGTCTTTTTGCGGGTGCTGAAGGCAGATCCTGGACCCCTACTCTGGGTACCTAGGGAGTGTTGGGTGGGGGGAGGGCCGCTCCCGCCAGCCTTCTTGGAGCTGGCCTTGGTCCTGATCGCTGGTACTACTGGAGCCCTGCCCTGAGGGCTGTACCTCTAACTTCCACTGCTGTGCTGGGCCTTGTGGTCCCAGCCACTCCTAGTGGAGTGGAGAGTGAGCCCGGGAGCGAAGGTATCCCGGGGGGAAGGGGGCCTCAAGAAAGCCATCTGGGCCTCAGTTTCTTCATCTGTCAAATGTGAGGAAGGAGGAGACAAATGGACTGGATGTTCTATAACATCCTTTCCAGTTCTAACTCTTATGATCCTATCCTGGCAGCCCCCTGCCTACCTTGGCCCTGGAATGCCTGCCTTTTTTAGGTCTTAATTTCTTCCTTTTTTTTCTGTAGGATCTGGACCTAGATCTGGGTAGAATACAGTCAGAATATATCAAAACAGAGGATAGAAATGCTAAGTCCAGGCCTACTTCCTCTGACTTTTCCTTGTCCAGTGCAAAAAAGAAAAAGAGAGACAGAATATTATAGTTTTGAAAAAGCCCGGGGTGGGGGGTCAGAATGGAGGAATTAATTAACATTACTAATGCTAAATAAAGTCTGAATAGGTTGAGGACTGAAAAAATTTGTCAATCACTGGGACAATTATGAAGAGCTATTTGCTTCTCAGCACTGGTCCTTCCAAACTAAGAAAACCCAGTTCATTTAGTAGGCTTGGCGTATAGGAAAGACCTATGTTCATATCCTGCCTCAGACACTTAACTATGTGACCTAGGGAAAGCTTCAATTTCCCCATTTCTAAAATGGAGTTAATAGCAACTATAGCACAAGATTTGCAACCCTTAAGATGTTATATAATTATGAACTGTTGTTATTATTAATATCTATTCTTCTAGTTATTTAGCTAGCCCAAAGTATACTTAAGGAGTGTTTTTATATATATTAGGATAAGAACCATTATCTGAGACATTATTGCTTCTTTTTTTTTTTAATATATTTTATTTGATCATTTCCAAGCATTATTCGTTAAAGACATAGATCATTTTCTTTTCCTCCCCCCCACCCCCCATAGCCGACGGGTAAGTCCACTGGGCATTAGATGTTTTCTTGATTTGAACCCATTGCTTTGTTGATAGTATTTGCATTAGTGTGTTCATTTAGAGTCTATCCTCTGTCATGTCCCCTCAACCTCTGTATTCAGGCAGTTGCTTTTTCTCGGTGTTTCCACTCCCATAGTTTATCCTTTGCTTATGAATGGTGTTTTTTTCTCTTGGATCCCTGCAAGTTGTTCAGGGACATTACACCGCCACTAATGGAGAAGTCCATTACGTTCGATTATACCACAGTGTATTAGTCTCTGTGTACAATGTTCTCCTGGTTCTGCTCCTTTCGCTCTGCACCACTTCCTGGAGGTTGTTCCAGTCTCCATGGAACTTCTCCACTTTATTATTCCTTTTAGCACAATAGTACTCCATCACCAACATATACCACAGTATGTTCAGCCATTCCCCAATTGATGGGCATCCCCTCATTTTCCAGTTTTGGGCCACCACAAAGAGCGCAGCTATGAATATTTTTGTACAAGTCTTTGTGTCCATTATCTCTTTGGGGTATAGACCCAGCAGTGCTATGGCTGGGTCAAAGGGTAGATATTCTTTTGTCGCCCTTTGGGCATAGTTCCAAATTGCCCTCCAGAATGGTTGGATCAATTCACAACTCCACCAGCAATGAATTAATGTCCCTACTTTGCCACATCCCCTCCAGCATTCATTACTTTCCTTTGCTGTTATGTTAGCCAATCTGCTAGGTGTGAGGTGATACCTCAGAGTTGTTTTGATTTGCATCTCTCTGATTATAAGAGATGTAGAGCACTTCTTCATGTGCTTGTTAATAGTTTTGATTTCTTTATCTGAGAACTGCCTATCCATTTCCCTTGCCCATTTATCAATTGGAGAATGGCTTGATTTTTTGTACAATTGATTTAGCTCATTATAAATATGAGTAATTAAACCTTTGTCAGAGGTTTCTATGAAGATTCTTTCCCAATTTGTTGTTTCCCTTCTGATTTTAGTTATATTGGTTTTGTTTGTACAAAAGCTTTTTAGTTTGATGTAGTCAAAATTATTTATTTTACATTTTGTGATTCTTTCTATATCTTGCTTGGTTTTAAAGCCTTTCCCCTCCCAAAGGTCTGACATGTATACTATTCTGTGTTTACCCAATTTACTTATGGTTTCCTTCTTTATGTTTAATTCACTCACCCATTTTGAATTTATCTTGGTGTAGGGTGTGAGGTGTTGATCTATTCCTAGTCTCTCCCACACTGTCTTCCAATTTTCCCAGCAGTTTTTATCGAATAGTGGATTTTTGTCCCAAAAACTGGGATTTTGGGGTTTATCGTATACTGTCTTGCTGAGGTCGCTTTCCCCCAGTCTATTCCACTGATCTTCCTTTCTGTTTCTTAGCCAGTACCAAATTGTTTTGATGACTGCTGCTTTGTAATATAGTTTTAGGTCAGGGACTGCAAGGCCCCCATCGTATGTGTTTTTTTCATTATTTCCCTGGATATCCTTGATCTTTTGTTCTTCCAAATGAACTTTGTTATGGTTTTTTCTAAATCAGTGAAGAAGTATTTTGGTAGTTCAATGGGTATGGCACTAAATAGATAAATAAGTTTGGGTAGGATGGTCATTTTTATTATATTGGCTCATCCTATCCATGAGCAGTTAATGTTTTTCCATTTGTTCAGGTCTAGTTTTAGTTGTGTGGCGAGTGTTTTGTAGTTGTGTTCATATAGTTCCTATGTTTGTCTTGGGAGATAGATTCCTAGGTATTTTATTTTGTCTAAGGTGATTTTGAATGGGATTTCTCTTTCTAGTTCTTGCTGCTGAGCTGTGTTGGAGATATATAGAAAAGCTGATGATTTATGTGGGTTTATTTTGTATCCTGCAACTTTGCTAAAGTTGTTAATTATTTCAATTAGCTTTTTGGTTGAATCTCTAGGATTCTTTAAGTAGACCATCATGTCATCCGCAAAGAGTGATAACTTGGTCTCCTCCTTGACTATTTTGATGCCTTCAATTTCTTTTTCTTCTCTAATTGCTACTGCTAGTGTTTCTAGTACAATATCAAATAGTAGAGGTGATAATGGGCATCCTTGTTTCACTCCTGATCTTATTGGGAATGCATCTAGTTTATCCCCATTGCAGATGATATTAGCTGTTGGTTTTAGATATATACTGTTTATTATTTTTAGGAATGACCCTTCTATTCCTATGCTTTCTAGTGTTTTTAATAGGAATGGGTGTTGTATTTTATCAAAGGCTTTTTCTGCATCTATTGAGATAATCATGTGGTTCTTGCTAGTTTGCTTGTTGATGTGGTCAATTATGTGGATGGTTTTCCTAATGTTGAACCAGCCCTGCATCCCTGGTATGAATCCTACTTGATCATGGTGAATGATCCTTCTGATCACTTGCTGGAGTCTTTTTGCTAGTATCCTATTTAAGATTTTTGCATCTATATTCATTAGGGAGATTGGCCTATAGTTTTCTTTCTCTGTTTTTGACCTGCCTGGTTTTGGAATCAGTACCATGTTTGTGTCGTAAAAGGAGTTTGGTAGAACTCCCTCTTTGCTTATTATGTCAAATAGTTTGTATAGTATTGGGATTAACTGTTCTCTGAATGTTTGATAGAATTCACAGGTGAATCCATCAGGCCTTGGGGATTTTTTCTTAGGAAGTTCTTTGATGGCTTGATGGATTTCAATTTCTGATATGGGATTATTTAAGAATTCTATTTCCTCTTCTGTTAGTCTAGGCAGTTTGTATTTTTGTATATATTCATCCATTTCTCCTAAATTGGTGTATTTATTGCCATATAATTGGGCAAAGTAATTTCTAATGATTGCCTTAATTTCCTCCTCATTGGAGGTGCTGTCCCCCTTTTCATCTTTAATGCTGTGAATTTGCTTTTCTTCCTTCCTTTTTTTAATTAGATTGACCAGTACTTTGTCTATTTTGTTTGTTTTTTCAAAGTACCAGCTTCTTGTCTTATTTATTAAATCAATAGTTCTATCACTTTCGATTTTATTAATTTCTCCCTTAATTTTTAGGATTTCTAGTTTGGTTTTCTGCTGGGGGTTTTTAATTTGTTCGCTTTCGAGTTTTTTCAATTGCATTTCCAATTGATTGATCTCTGCTCTCCCTTGTTTGTTAATATAAGCTTTCAGGGATATGAATTTTCCTCTGAGTACTGCTTTGGCTGCATCCCAAAAGGTTTGAAAGGATGTTTCGCCATTGTCATTTTCCTTGATGAAATTATTAATTGTTTCTATGATTTCTTCTTTAACTAAACGGTTTTGGAGTATCATATTGTTTAATTTCCAATTGGTTTTAGATTTGGTTTTCCATGTACCATTACTAATCATTATTTTTATTGCCTTGTGATCTGAGAAGGCTGCATTCATTATTTCTGCTTTTTTGCATTTGTGTGCTATGTTTCTGTGACCTAATGTATGGTCAATTTTTGTGAATGTGCCATGTGGTGCTGAGAAGAAGGTGTATTCCTTTTTATCCCTATTTATTTTTCTCCATATGTCTATTAATTCTAATTTTTCTAAGATTTCATTCACTTCTTTTACCTCTTTCTTATTTATTTTTTTATTTGATTTATCTAAATTTGATAATGGTTGGTTTAAGTCTCCCACTAGTATGGCTTGACTGTCTATTTCTTCCTTCAATTCTCCTAGTTTCTCCATTAGAAATTTGGGTGCTATATTATTTGGTGCATACATGTTGATTAGTGATATTTCCTCATTATCTAAAGTCCCTTTTAACAAAATATATTTACCTTCCCTATCCCTTTTGATCAGGTCTATTTTTGCTTTGGCTTTATCAGATATCATGATTGCCACTCCTGCCTTCTTTCTGTCAGTTGAGGTCCAGAAGGTCTTACTCCATCCTTTAATTCTGACCTTGTGGGTGTCAACCCGCCTCATGTGTGTTTCTTGAAGACAACATATGGTAGGGTTTTGGATTCTAATCCATTCTGCTATTCGTCTACGTTTTATGGGTGAGTTCATCCCATTCACATTCAAAGTTATGATTGTCATTTGTGGACTCCCTGGCATTTTGATTGCCTTCCCTAATTCTAACCTTTTCTTCTTCGGCTCTACCTTTTAGTCCAGTGATTTACTTTGAATCAGTGCCCCTTGTCCCCTCCCTTGATGTTTCCCTTTTTAGTCCCTCCCTTTTTCTTCCCTCCCCCTCCCCCCTCTCTTTCCCTCCCTTTTTGTTCTCCCTCTCCCCCTCCCCCCTTGGTTTTCCCTTCTCCTTACCCTTGTTGGGTAAGATAGAATTCAAGATCCCAATGGATCTGGATGTTTTTCCCTCTCAGAGTTGATTTCCCTGAGATTGAGGTTTAAGTAAACCCCCCCCCTCTTCCTCTCCTTCTTATAGGAGTTTTCTTCCCCTCCCCTTCCCATGTGAATCTTTGTGTGAGAACCATTATTCTATTTGGTCTTTCTTTACCCCCTATTTATACATTACATTTTCCCCACATGTTAGTATACATAGATTGATATAAATGTAGTCCTTATAGAAGAGAGTTTGAGTAAAAGAAGAAGATAACATTTTTCCCCTTTCCTTAATATTTACCTTTTTCAGGTATTCCTTGCTCTTTGATTTTCGGTATCAAACTTTCCACAGAGCTCTGGTCTTTTCTTTGCAAAAAGTTGGAAGTCTTCTATTTTGTTGAATGCCCATACTTTCCCTTGGAAGTATATAGTCAGTTTTGCTGGGTAGCTGATTCTTGGTTGGAGACCCAGCTCTCTTGCCTTTCTGAAGATCATGTTCCATGCCTTACGATCATTCAGAGTAGAACTTGCAAGGTCTTGTGTGACCCTGATTGGTATTCCTTTATATCTAAATTGTCTTTTTCTGGCTTCCTGTAGGATTTTTTCTTTTGTTTGATAGCTTTGGAATTTGGCAATTACATTCCTGGGAGTTGTCTTTTGGGGGTTTAGTGTAGAAGGTGTTCTGTGAGCTCTGTCAGTGGCTGTATTGCCCCCTTGTTCTAGAATCTCTGGGCAATTTTCTTTGATTATATCTTGTATCACCATGTCCAGTTTGGTGTTTATTTCTGGCTTTTCTGGGAGTCCAATTATTCTTAAATTTTCTCTTCTCCCTCTATTTTCCAGATCTATCACCTTGTCGGTGAGATATTTTATGTTCTCTTCTAATTTCTTGGTGTTTTGGCTTTGCTTTATTAGTTCTTGCTTTAAAGCCTGGTTTTCTTTTACAGTTTGGTCAAACTGGTTTTGTAGATGCATGAATTTCTTTTGCATTATTTCCCACTTTTCCTCCCAGAGGGCTTCCATCTTTTTGGTCATTTCTGATTCAAATTCTTCATGGGTTTGTGGAGAGTTTCTATTTCCTTTGGAAGATTTTGGAGAATTTTCTTGTATATCTTCTTCTATCTGCTCTGTATTTTGTATTTTGGCTCCATAGAATGTGTCCAAAGTCGCCCCTTTCTTCTTATTTTTCTTGGTATTTTGGGGCTTCTGTGCTTCTGTGGAGTTTGTCATCTCTGAATGTGGAGGATTAGCTTTTCTTATCTCTGTCTGGTGATCGGAGGCTTTAGTCCTGGGCAGATGTTGGTTCTATGAGCTTTCCCTGGGTTAAACTGAATATGCCTCACTGGAACTGGAATGGAAGGGTCGGACCACGAGGCCACACTCTCCCCCCTGGCTCGCTTTCCGGAAGTTGCCTTCAGAATCGCTGGCCGTGAGGCTGTTTCGTCCGCCTGCGGGGGGGATGGGCTGCAGCTTCCCCAAGCAAGGACTTTCACTGAGACTTGGATAGCAGGATCCAGCCCGTGAGGCTGTCTTGCCCGCCCTGAGGGTTGCTGTTGTTTCGACCAGCTCTCTGCAGCGGAAGCCCCAGGCAGTAACTTTCACCGGGACTCGGGTAGAAGGCCCTGAGGGTTGTTGTTCTGAGGACCCTGCTCTCTGAGCCCGGCCAGGCTGCGGCTTCCGGGAGCCTTGGACTCTGCGCTCCTACCCCTGAGGTCCAAGTGATCTCGGGTTCTGGCTTTTGAGGGGAGCCGTACCTTTTGAACCGGGTCCAGGTCCAGGAGGAGGGTTCCCAGGGTCTGTGCTGTTGATCCTTTTGAATTTCGGCGCCTTAGGAGCTTATCGTTTGAGATCGATCGGGAAGGGTTTTCCGGAGATCTGAACTTTAGCTTTCTCTAAGCCGCCATCTTAACCGGAAGTCGACATTATTGCTTCTTAAGTGACATTCAGGTGGTTTGGTTTGTTTTACTTAAGTAAAATAATCATATATATATATATATATATTCTAGGTTCATTTTTTTAGCACAGCAGATCTATTTAGAAGCAATGAACTTACTTCCATGTTTGTTGTCCACTAACATTTTATCTTTAAATTCTAGAGGCATATAGGTAGTAGAGTGGATACTGGACTGTACTTGTTGGGTAAGAAGACCTGAGTCAAAATTCTGCCTAAGCATTTAATAGCTGTGTGTCCCTGGGCAAGTCACTTAACCTTTCTCAGTCTTGGTCTCCTCATTTGTAAAATGGAGCTAAAGAACCAGGAAAACATTGGATGCAATAACAGCAATATTGTGGAATGATCAACTCTGATAGATTGATCTAGTCTCTGCAGTTCAATGATCTAGGAAAATTCTGAGGGACTTATGACAAAGAATGCTATCCATCTCCAGAGAAAGAACCATTAGATTCAGAAAGCAGATCAAAGCATATGATTTTTCACTTTATTTGCATTTTTATTTTGGGGTTTGGGTTTTATAAAACTTTTATAAAAATGAACAATATAGAGATATATTTTGCATCATAATACATACACGTATAACCCAGATTGAATTGCTTGCCACCTCTGGGAAGAGGGAGGGAAGGGATACAATTTGTTTTTTTTTTCTTTTTAACATAATTTAATTCTTTCCCCAAAGTTACATGATTCATGTTGTCTCCTTCCTCTCTTCCCTCCCTCCTCCCAAAGTTGACAAGCAATTCCACTGGGTATACATTTTTTATTACTCAAAACATATTTCTAAATCATTCATTTTTATAAGAGAATAATCTTATAAAACCAAACCCCAAATCATATTCCCAAATAAACAAGTGATAAATCATATGTTTTCAACTGCTTTTCTACTTCCACAGTTCCTTTTATAGAGGAGGAGAGCATTCTTTTTCATAATTGTCCTGTATCATTGTATTGCTGTTAGTATCAAAGTCTATCACATTTGATCATCCCACAATGTTTCAGTTACTGTGTATAATGTTCTCCTGGCTCTGCTTATTTCACTCTGCATCAGTTCATACAGGTCTTTCCAGCTCTTTCTGAAATCATCTTGTTCATCGTTCCTTAGAGTACAAGAGTATTTCATCACCATCATATACTACAGTTTGTTCATCTCTTTCCAATTTTTTGCCGCCACAAAAAGCACAGCTATAAATATTTTTGTACAAACAAGTCTCTTTCTCATTTTAAAAAATCTTTTTGGAATACAGACCTAGTATTGCTGAATCAAAAGATATGCATTCTTTTAAAGCCCTTTGGGCATAATTCAAGGAGACAATCTGGATCATATAATTTTGAAAAACTTTGTGGAAATTTGTTATTACAAAAGGTTCTTTAGTTCCATTTTACAAATGAGGAGACCAAGACTGAGAAAGGTTAAATGACTTGCCCAGGGACACACAGCTATTAAATGTCTAGGCAGAATTTTAATGCAGGGCTTGCTTACCTGACAAGTCCAATAATTGATAAATTGGTAAAATATCTATAATTTAAAAAAAAAGTAAAATAGAGCTAATATTAGCACTTACCTCTCAAAGTTAGAGTATCAAATGAGTTAACGCATATGTAAAAGCATTTAGCAAGTCTTAAAGTTCTAGGTAAATGCTTTATTATTATTATTATGCTCATTTTCTTGAAATGACCCCAATTATTTTGTCAATACTTAATGGGATATTCAGGTCTAAGGAGAAACTCTTTGGAGACAATGTATTTTCTTTAACTTTCTTATATCATTTATATAGCATAACCACTGACAGTTCCTGTAACGGTCATACAATAATCCATTTTGATTTATTTGTAACAATTCTAAAAAGGTTACATGAATTCAAATTGAAAAACATGTATTAAGTAGCTTTGCTCAAAGTCCTATCCTTAAGTCATCATTGGAGATACAGAAGAAGATAGAGCCTGTTGATAAGGAATTTATAATCTAATAGGTTGTCTGAACTTTTTGTTCTATCCTGAAATTCAACACACCCCTCTCCCACTGTTGTCTTCACACCCTCAAAACTTTTGGGTGTCCCATAGAAGAGAGAGAAGCCATTTCTTCTTTTCTCAGAACCAGTCAGATACCAGACTTCCCTGTTTTCATAATAAGAAGGGAAAGGAACAAGCATTTATTAAATTACTTCAATCTCATTTGATATCACTTTATATGCTTTCATTCATTGCTCATAGCCACCTACTCTGATAAATGCAAGAGTCTGACATGCATACAATAGGTATTAATAATTGCTGATAAGTTTTCTGTGTAGATAAGCAGTGTTCATATTTCTTTGTCAACTATGTTCTTTCAATTAAAAAATGTATATATATAATTAACAGGTTTGTTTAGCTAAAGGGAAGAGAAAAGGCATAACTTCTAACCCAAAAAAGAGATTATAACCCTTATAACTACTTATAACGATTCTAAACTAACTCCTTAAATTATTAATTAATATTAGGGAGAGTTTGGGGGACAAGAATAAGACCAAAGTAGATCTCTCACAACTGGAGTCCTCTTGGGTTAAGCAGCAGTCCCAGTAGGAAGTCACCATCAACTCTGCTGAGCATCTACTCCTCTGCAGCAGCAGGGATGGGCAGAGTCTTTAGAAAGCCCACAGGAGAGGGACTCACTGGCTCTCTGGGTCCACCCCAAAATAACCAGACTGAAAACCCTCTGGGCTCTCTCCTGACTCTAAGGGAAAAGCAACAGCCTCTCACTCCTCCAGAGAAGACCACTAACTGCTCTTAGAAACTGTCTGTGTGTTCAGTTCCTCAGCTCCTGAGAATTCCGGAATGTTGGTCTTGCAAGACCCCCCTACTTTAGCTTTGTAGCAAGGAGCTAATCTTTACAACAGGGTTAAATGACTTGCCCAGGGTCACACAGATAGGAAGTGTCTGAGGTCAGATTTGAACTCAGGACCTTCCATCTCTGGGCCTGACTCTGAATCCACTGAGCCACCTAGGTGCCCCCCTACTTTTTCCCTTTTTTCAGCACTGCCTACATCCCAGTTTCCTGCCCTATCCCTTGAGGAAAACTCTAGAGATAAGACTGTGATAACCCAATCACTATCATCCAAGATCAAGGTGAGCTATCCTTTCTGAAAATCTATCTCTGCTATGGTCCCAGGATGGCCTCAAATCTGTCTTGTGAATTTCAAAACTACTCAACCCTGTTCAAACCATTCTTTAGAGGATGGGATTTGGCTATTTCCTGATCAATAACAATAGAGATATTTGGAATGACAGAATCAGGTCTTGGAAACTACAATCTCCACCCTACTCAGGGTAACAGGATTAAGGAAGGGCTGCAGCAAAGCTCAAGATTTAATTATTTGAGAATATGGCCTTCAACAGACATGTGCAAAGGGGACAGCTCTCTGGGTGGTCCTGGGTGAAGCTAGAGCCACCATTGGCACAGCTGTGTGAGACACAGGAAGTGAGGTAGAGGACAGCTGAGGAGTTCTGGGGACTTCCTGTGTGAAGGAGAAGAGGTTGTTGGAGCCTGGTGCTTGGAGTGGAGGCCCTCAGACTGTTTCTCCATTTTGGTCACGTGAGTGATAGGGATTGATCTCTTTTCTTTGCCTTGGCTATCCAAGGCCTTGGGCCTTTGGCCCAGCCTAAGCAGAGTGAGTATTTAAGCCCTATTCCCTTCTCTCCCCTTTCTCTCTCTCTCTCTCTAATACCTTTCTTCCTACTGTTTGTAATTAAAAACTCCATAAAAGGTTGACTGCTGACTTGAGTTTTCATTTAGGAATTACATAGCTGAATTCCTTGGCGACCTTAAATTAATATATATCAGTCTTTTAACGTGATTTCCATATCACAGTCTGTTAGTCAATAACTTACCTATGTAGTAGTTTTCCCTTCTCCTGATCAAGAGACCTAAATTATAATTCCTGTCTCAGAAACCTGAACACTAATGTTCCCTCCTCAACTCTAGAATCTTAGGATAATCATAGGGATAAAGAATTTAATGTAGGTTGTGACCTGATTAACTGACTATGAACTGTTCCTCCTCCCTTCTACTACCTTCTATATTCACCAACACATAAGTGTTTGTGTACAAGGGACCATGTGACCTTCCTTTTTTCATTATTATTATTTTTCTTAACCCTTTACCTTTCATCTTGGAATCAATACTAAGTATTGGTTCCAAGGCAGAAGAAGTAAGGGCTAGGCAATGGGGGTCAAGTGACTTGCCCAGGGTCACACAGCCAGGAAGTATCTGAGACCAGATTTGAACCCAGGACCTCCCATCTCTAGCCCTGACTCTCAGTCCACTGAACCACCTAGCTGCCTCCCTTCCCTTTGAATTACTGGGCAGAAAAGGAGTTTTCTATAGTGTACATTGTTGAACTCTATTTAAGCTTCCCAGGGTTCTAGGAGTTACTTTACTAACAACTCTATCTCCTGAACCTGCACTGGTATACTTCTCACAAAGAAATTAGCTAGTTCACTCTGTTAATTATTGTTGGGGCCTTTTTGAGGGTGTTTGTATCTTCACTCTGAAGGATTCATGTTTCTCTGCTTTGGCACATGTCTTTGGGAGTTGTACAACTGGGATTCTCCTGAAGAGACTGCTAGAATCAGTGTGGGGGAGTGTGGAGACAGGTCAAGACCTCCCCTCTAGCCTCCAGCTCCAGGCTTCTGGGGGAAAGAATCAGGATAGTTTTGCTGCAGAACTCCAATGTGTTGTGGGACACTGTTAGTACATGTAGTCATCTCATGATATAGAGTATTCTTATGACTTTTCTGTAAAACATGTTTCAGTGGCTCTATGACTTTATTAAAGCTGACACTTTTTCCTCTGATGCAGATTGCATACATCCATGCCTCCTCCTCCTGTGCAATTCTTGCCAATGCTTTTTCATAAATCTCTGGCATCATGGGAAGAGAGAGTATTGAGGAGGAGTAGCCAGAATTGTTCAAAGTTACAGAGAAGTCTAGAAAGATGAAGACTGAAAAAAGACCATTTAATTTGTTTATTTTCATTATCAACCTTTAGGAGAGGTTTCAGTAGGGGCAAAAGCCAGATTGAAAGAAGCAAGTGAGTTATAAGTATTGATTACTTAGAGGCAGCAAGTATACGCATCTTATTTTAGAATCCTCAGAAGGATGGCTGCTACAACCACGCCTAGTGTTCTAGGAATAATTTTCCTAATACGCTATCTCTTGAGCCCACACTGTAGTATTTCTCATGAAAATAATCAGCTAACTCACTCTGTTAACTCTTAACAAAAGCATTTAATCGAAAGTCAGTTAGAACAATAATTAAACAGTGTTATATCCATAAACCTGAATACACTCCTCTACCAACTCATCATTTGTGGACACACAAATTCTTATAAATTTGACTTCAGTCTCTATATATTTGAGAAATGAGACCTTTATCAGGGAAATCTGCTGTAAAATTTTTTCCCAATTTGTTGTTTCCCTTCTAATCTTGGTGACATTGGTTTTGTTTGTACAAAACCTTTTAAACTTAACATAATCAGAGCCTATTCATTTTACTTACTATAATGTTTTCTACCTCTTGTTTGGTCATAATTTCTTCAATAGACATTTCTTTAATGCACCCACAGTGTGCAAGCATTGCTTATTACTAAGTATTTAAGTTTTAGAAAGGGGGAATAAGTTACTTTATTGAAAAAACAGGTTGAAGGGACTGGGGATGGTTACAGAGTTAGGATTTATAAGAGTTACCATCAAGTATGTGTGGTGCTAGAGGAGAGATTACACTGGGGATTTGCCCAAGGGGTTACTACTCTGGGACCAATACACAGATATCACAGAAACCTGATTTCTGTTCACTATAAAGAACTATGCAATAATGGAATGGACTGTTGGATTGAGATGTTACTGAAAGTACTCAGGTAGCTGCTGTTTGACATTCCCCTCTCTCAATATTGTAGAGTACAATTACAACATTGGGTAGGGAGCTGGACTAGACTGCAACTAGATTTTCTTCTAACTTTAAGATTCTATGATTCTACATTCTTTGGACATCTCCTTAAGACCCCAGCACTACATTAGATATAATCTGAACATCTGTTTATACTCATCTTAATCAGTTTCAAGAATAGCCTTCTTCAAAAACCACTTTCAATTGTCATTTTTCTTTTCAAATACCAAAGAGGCTTGATAAGGCCTCTTTACATTACAGTAATATCTTTACTAGACTAGTAGTGCTCATAATTGTGTCTGATATTGTGGTACAAATGCAGATGAATAAGACAGTTTTTTCTTTTTTCTTTCCTCCCTTCCTTCCTTCCTTCCTTCCTTCCTTCCTTCCTTCCTTCCTTCCTTCCTTCCTTCCTTCCTTCCTTCCTTCCTTCCTTCCTTCCTTCCTTTCTTTTTCTCTTTACTTTCTCTTTGCTCTCTCTGCCCAATAAAGGCCATCATAAGGGTTGCACAGCTAAGAAGTATCTGGGGCCAAATTTGAACCCAAGACCTCCTATCTCCAGACCTGGCTGGCTATCCATTGAGCCACCTCACTGACCCAACCCAGTTTATTTTTGCTTTTGGCACTAAGAATTACAGGGAGATTTGTGTTGACCTTTTAACAGTTATTTGTCTTGGACCCTATGGAATCATTTTGGAAGGGAAAAAACTGAACTCCTAACCAGGAGGAGACCCAACCCTCTATAGTCACAATATAAAGGACCAACAAAGCAGATAACTCTTGTGTGTGAACTGGAAGGGGGAGCAAGGCTCCTGTAAATAGTTCAGTATCCTGGAATGTCAGAGGGGAAAGGGAACAGAAATCATGGACTCCAGCTTTCACAGATACATTGCTCATACCTTAAAGATTTGTTAAGATGGTTCTTCCACTTAAAGGAACATGTAAGGACAATGTCTGCCATTTGCCTCTACATCCTATTGAAACAGAAGTACTTGAGGTGTGGGAATATAGAACCAATTCTATTTCTTTGAGATTTATAAGAATATCACTACAACCAAACTATATATCACATTTCTCTGGATTTCAAATAAATACCAAACAAACTGAATTTCTAGTCTTCTATTATAAGGATGACCTAAATTGATACAAATTCTATAAGACACCAAAATGGCTTTCCAAACATGTCCAACAGTATATCTTGATAGTCAAAGAAACCATTTTCCTTTATGTGAGTCATATTCTTAAGAATCAGGGCAGAGGGAGCAGGTGTGTGTTTATGCACTTATATAGTGGCAAGGAGGCTTTGGAAGAGAAGATGGAGTGAAGTTATACATAACTGGGGTTTCAGGACAGAATTCCTCTAGGGCCTGGCCTTTGGTATGGGTAGTGAAGCTGAGTAGTGGTGGGACTCTGAGCAGATGTGAAAACATAGTATGGTGTAAGTAAGAGGCAGGAAGAGGTGCAAAGATGTTCATGTGTAGGGCCTTGAGCAATCTGTGGGCATAAATCTCTCATTATTTATGAACATTCAGATGTGGATTTCTGTAGGGTTCAGTTAGTCTGCTATGGGGAACCTTGATTTTGTAAATATGGGAGAATAATAATAGACACTGAGAGGAGAAAAGCATTCCCAACTTGCTCATCTTGTTAAGTGTGATATCAAGTGTTCTCTAGTTGGAAAAATGGATAGAAAGGGCAAACTGGGGTCAGGAAGACCTGAGTTTGTATAATAGCCTCAGATACTTATTAGGTATGTGAGCCTGGACAAGTCACTTAAGTGCTGTCTGCTTCTGTTTCCTCATTTGCAAAATAGCGTTAATAATAGCACCAACTTCACAGGGTTGCTATGAAGATCCAATAATATACGGATAATATATGTAAGATAATGTATGTAAAGCATTTTGCGTACCTTAAAGAAGAGAGCAGAAATTGAAATCAATAAAATTGCAAATGAGTAAGGTGAAATCACAGCAAAATCAGAAAAAATGAAAAGAATAATCAAAACATATTATGTCCAGTGCTAACAAAACTGAGAATACAAAAGAAATAAAAGAATATATTAAAAATATAAAATCCCCAAGCTCTCAGAAGTTCAGATAGAGATCTTAAATAACTGAATCTCAGAAAAGGAAATAGGTCTAGTTGTAAGGAAACTACCAAAATTTAAACAATAATAACCAAAAAAAACCCTGGCCCTAATGGATTCATAACAGAATTATATCAAATTTTTAAAGAAGTTAGTACTTATACTTCACAAATTACTCTCTAAAACTGAGAATGAAAACACTATATCTGAATCCTCTTATGAGAAATACTGAAGGAATCAGAGAATGACGTATCCTGAGGATTATGAAAATATGGTCAAAGTTGATCCCAATAAACAATGGTTGCGGGACAGTGAAAGCAAGATATGGTTGCAAAAGCAATTTTCTTGTTATGGCTTTATTTAATAATTCACAAGATTGATTTTAACTGGACCCTTCAATCAAAGAATTGATTTGGGACTGAAGTATCAAGGCAGGAAACTAAGTTTATTTTAACTTTCTACAAAGAGGCACATCCTCTCAGCCAACATCTGAGCAAGCAGATTGCTTTCCCAGAGTCACGTAGGTAGCAATTATCGCTCATATGTGATAACAGGAAAGGGTTCCTATAGATAAGCTTTATTACTAAGAAGATTAATAAATTAGGTACAAATTCATAAACTGCAGGAAACAGATTTGCATACTGTATGTCATCTTAGAATCAGCAAATGTAGACATGAATGGAAATCCTTTCCCAAGAATCTTGAATTATCCTGGTGAAAACAGATGTATTTACTTTCATCTATTGTATTGTGAATTGCTCGACTCATTATCAAGAGTAAAAGACTCAAGAAAACACACATACAACAAGGTAAGATAGAAGGTGCTGGAAGCCACTTCTCCTTCCTTCCAAAGCCACTGTGGCTCTTGCTTTCTCCCTGCTCTATGTTTTTCATGTCAGTGGTTCCCTTCACAGATTAACAAACCCACATCCGTTTGTGTTGTGCTGGATACAACAAATACAGGCCTAACCTAAATCAGGGAAAGACAGAAAACAGAAAGAAAACTATAAGCCAATATCATTAATGAACATTGACTCACTTTTTTTTTAATCCTAACAGACTACAGTGATTTATCCAAGAAATAATTCATTATGACCAAATGACACTTATGCTAGAAATGCAAGGATGGCTCAACATTAAGAAAACAACATAGTCATATTAAAAACCCAAATCCCCAAAACCACATTATCATTTTAATAAATGCAGAAAAAGCCTTTGACAAAGTACAGAACTCTTGTATGCTAAAATCTCTACAATATTTTTAAACAACCTTTTTTAATATCATAAAAAGCTTTTATCTAAAACAAAAGGGAAGTATCCTATTTAATGGAGATACTCTAGAACCTTTTTTGATAAATATAAAAATGAATCAAGGATGCCCATTTGATGTAGCTAGCAACAGCAATAAGACAAGAGAAAGAAATGAAAGGAATAAAACAAATCAAGAGGAGGTAAAACTATTCTTATTTGCTGATGGTACAATGGTTTCCTTGGAAAAATCTTTTAAAAATCAGCAAAAATACCAAGTGAGACAATAGCATAAGCAAAGATGCATGCTACAAAATAAATCAAAAACATAAGAAATAACATGAAATCTCATTATATGAGATGTGGCTGAAGGAAGAGATAGTGGCAGAAGGTTTCTTGAGTGATATGAGATGAAAAGGAAGAGAAAAGAGGGAACTAATGACAAATGGTCTAAATTGTTTTCTGTAAAATGAGGCAAGGTTCTTCGCTAAAAGGGTAGGGGGAGGAGGACTATGAGGTTCTTAAGGATGAAAAAATTTGGAAAACTCACAGTGGAGAGTGGAAAATGAGTTGATGAGGGAAGTGCAAAAGGATTTCTTAGCAATAACAAGGGCACTGAAACAGGATTTTTAGTCACTATTTGTGTACCCCCCCCCATATATAAAGCAAGGAGTTGCAGTAAATTTTTAACTGATTTGGGGAGGGGGTGAATGGACTTGCAACATGTTTTTAAGTTAAATATGCAGTTTTAACATTTCCCCCATCATTTTCTGAAGCCAGTAAACCACTCCCAGATTTGTAGAATTTGCCGATTTCTGAGGTGTAAATGCTCACATTGAAAATTTAAGAATTGGCTCCCAAGCTGGTTTAGACTGGCTCTAACATATTTTAAGTGACACACACCTTTTTGCAAGCCAGGCTGTTCCTTTTCCCTTTTGACAATAACTTTACTTCTAGCCATTCCCTCTACCTCTCCACTCTGGAAATGACTTTCTCCTCAAAACAAACTCAGGAAGATGGTAGAGAATCTATCTCAGTACCAGTCCAGTTAGTTGCAGTAGCCACTGCTGCTGACTTATTGCTTAGAGGAATGCTTGTGTTAATATTCTCTGTGCAACTAAGGAAATTGTAAAGATTAATCAATATTTGCATTTCTCAAATTATCACTAATTTGGGGCACTTTTTCATACAACTATAGGTAGTCTGAGTTTCTTCTCTTGAAAACCACCTGTTCATATCCAGAGACCTAAAACCCACCTCATACCAGAAAAATGATAGACTAATATACAGAATAGAAATGCATTTTGGGGTGTGACATGGGAATTTGTTTTACTTGACTTATGTGATACAGGGGTTCTCCCCTTCCCCCCCCCAATGGATAGGGAGAAGTGGAAAGGAGAAAAAAGAATGCTTGATAATGGAAAAAAATATAATAATTTAAAATGAGTCAATAACTCTCTACTACAGTTGAGTCTCCAGCCAAAAAAATGAAGCAATGGAATAGGGAGGTATGGTTATACAGGTTTTCATATTAAAAATGGACATTTTATGTGCTGCAAACTCCATGTGACATTTAAGTTAAAATAAACTGCAAAAAAAATCTGCTATATTTTTCAGTTCTATTAAGAGAGAATAAATACATTACCCTATCTTCTATTGATTCTGTGGCTCCAGGATTTGTTTTGAGGTGTTTTTGTTTTTTGTAGCTGTCTGGAAATGGATTAGGTGAGCTCTGAGCATTTCTTACTCTGCCATCTTGGCTCCCAGAAGTGGAAGGCTGAACAAATTGTGGTATATGATTGTAATGGAATACACTTGTTCCATAAGAAATGATCAACAAGATGATTAGGAAAAAACCTGGGAGGAGGGGGGCAGCTGGGTAGCTCAGTGGATTGAGAGCCAGGCCTAGAGATGGGAGGTCCTAGGTTAAAATCTGGCTTCATACACTTCCCAGCTGTGTGACCCTGGGCAAGTCACTTAATCCCCATTGCCTAGCCCTTACCACTCTTCTGCTTTGGAATCAATACACAATATTGACTTCAAGACTGAAGGGAAGTGTTTTAAAAATAAATAAACAAATTATGTAAGAAAATAAATATTGTATCTACATGTAATGGGGGGGGATTAAGCAGAGAAAGAGAGAGAATACATAGTGTCTAGGATTAATGAGGTGATAACTTTAAAAAGGAATTCTTTATTCTTTTTTTAATTTAACAGAGACCTGGAGGTCCTCTTACCATAGAGATGTATAGGGATTAACCAGCCCACAGTGATAGGAAGTAGATACCATAGAGACAGGAAGGAGGAATCATAGAGACAGGAAGTGAGGTAGAAAAAGGGTATAAAAAGGGCCAGCATCAGTAGGTGGGTCTGTCAATTGCTGGCAGTTAGGTACTGGCAGTTGCGGACAAATTGGCTACTGGGAGTGTTTTGGGTTGGTGGTTGGAGTTTAGTTGCTGGAATATAAAAGGTGAGCCTGAGCTTACTGAGAGGGCTTTTGGCTTTAGCCTTTAGAGGGTTTGGGCTGTTAGGTTTTTTCTTTCTTGAACTTTTTTTTTGGATGTGGTTGGTCTTCATTGACAGACTTAATTGGGATTGGATTAAACACTGATTGGATTGGTTTTGATTGGGGTGGATTGGGTTGGAACTTTGTGGGGGTGATTGCTATTAGTGGTAGTTAATAGGCAGTTATAGGTAGACAGACAGTTTTAGGTAGTAATTATAGGTAGTTATAGGATAACTAGTATAGACATTGGGAAATTTTCTTTCTTTACCTCTTTCCTATATTTCCCTCCTTTACTATATTCTTTTCTATCTCTATTTTAATAAAACTAAATTGTTCATTGTTAAAAGTTGCTCTTTTATTTTTGTCAAACCCCTATTCTAACCCTTACATAACCTTGCTGTCACCTTGATGGCTATCTTTGTTTTTCTTTATTTAAAAAAAATCTTTATCTTTTGTCTTAGAATCAATACTGTGTATTGGTTCCAAGGCAAAAGAGTGGTAAGAGCTAGGCATTAGGGGTTAAGTGACTTGCCCATGGTCACACAGTTAGTAAGTATCTGAGGCCACATTTGAACCCAGGACATCCCATCTCTAGGCCTGGCTCCCAATCCACTGAACCACCTAGCTGCCCCCACTCTAAAGCATTGTATCTGATTTGGGACACCATATTTTATGGAGAACATTGAAAAAAGGGAGAATGTTGAGAGGAGGGCATCCAGTCAGCCAATCAACAACTAGGATAATAAGTGATCTTGAGTTCTGTCAGAGGAAAAAAACCCTCATATGAGGATTAGATTTTAATATTAGCAGTAGCATTAATTTAATTATAAACTAATTCTAAGATAGGTAACTAATGTTAGCATAAATGATGATCTTGGTAGGCCTTTTAGGATTATTTTAGTATAAGTTTTAAAGTAAGGTAACTACTTGAATATAATTAATCATTGTAAACATAGACCTCAGTTTTAGCTATATTGCTATATCATACACCCTCCCTCAGCAGTCATGGTCTTGAACTTGTGACTGGGTTTTCATTAGCATAGAGGCTTTTGCCTTATTTAGAAGCCTGGTGATACCCCTTCACCTTTGTTTATACCCCTTACACATCATCAGGCTTTTGTCCCACTTTTAGGCCTGGCACCTCCTCCTTACCCTAGTTATCTTAGTATACATCATCCTTGACATCATCAGGCTTAGAAAGTAGGGTTCAGGCTCCTCCGTTTCCCTCTTGTCTACCAAGTGACTTTCAAGTCATCACCAAGTGATTTCTTTTGCAAATGAGAAGTATTTCCTGACTACTTCAACCAGTCCACATTTCTCTATTATTATCACTGCTTTGGATTATTTCATAAGTTTTTATATTCTTTGGGGAATAAAAGAAGTCCTCTCACAAGACTGGGGGTCTTTTGGTCTTGACCAGAAGTCCAGCTTTGTTGTAGGACTGACCCTGTTACAATAAACCTATTTTGTTATGGCTTGGAGACTTTATCATTTGCATACCTGTGGTTAAAAATTACACAACAGTTCAAACTATATGAGAACTGGTTAGCTGTTCTAGAAATGTTTAGCCTAGAGAAGAGAAAACTTGGGGAGATATGAGAGCTGTCCTCCAGTATCTAAAGGGCTGTCATGTGGACAATCAATTAGACTTGCCTGAAAGGGCAGAATAAGGAGAAAAATCACTGATTTTCAGAGTTGGAAGAAATTTCAGTAGTCACCTAGTCCAACATGAAAGGGATTCACTCTATGACAATAACTCAACATCTGGCCTCTGCTTGAAGACTTCAAGGAGGGGAAACCCAGCAACTCTAAGGCAGCCTATTCTACTTTGGGATAGTTTTGTTAGGAAGTTTTCCTAACCTCAAGCCTAAAATTGCCTCTTTGACTTGTTTTCTTTGGCTCTAGAGGGCAGAACCAGAAGCAATGGGTAGAAGAAATTGCAATGTCTTTCTCCACATGACAGCCCTTCGTATACGTGAATATAGATATCAGATCTCTCCAGTCTCTGTTTCTCCAGCTTAAACATTCCCAGAATTTTCCAGCAATCCTCATGTGATATAGACTCAGGGGACATCACTGTCCTGATCACTCTCCTCTGGCCATTCTCCTCCTATCAATGACTTTCTAACACTATGATGCTTAGAAGTGAACACAGTACATACTCAGGAGGAGGTCTGACAAAGCTGTATCCAGGATGATTCTTACTTCCCTCCTGCTAGGAACTATGCCTCTCTAAATGCAGCCCAAGATTTCATTGGGTCAATCAGGTGGAGGAGGAGGAAAGGGTGGGAGAAGAGGAGGAATGGAGAAGAAGGAGGGAGATGGGTTCCCTGTCAGCCCTACCAGCTTTTATACTAAGATGGTCCAGAGAATCAAAAGGAGACTTGAGACTGAACTACAGAGATGGTGAAGCCTCCTTGCAGCCTAGAGAGATGCCTGGAGAGTCCTCGGGCTCTGATTGGGCAGCTCCTTAGCCATGGGTGGGAGTAAGAGGAGAACTTCCTGTTTGAATGGTAGGGTTCCTTGGAACAAGTTCTGGTCCAATGATTCCAGCTGTTTGCTGTCTCCCTTTCACCTAGTCAGCCCCCAGCTGTCCCAGGCGTGCAGGGTGAGTCTGGGTCCAAGGTAGGGGTAGGGACTGGGGCGCCTTCCCCTTTCCTCTCCACCCGAGGTTCCCTTCTTTTCTTCTCTGGCTTGGAGCATCCTTCAAGATTCAGACAGGACACACGCAGGAGACAGAGAGACAGAGGACAACCACAGCCTCTGGTGTCACAGGTTGGTGGGAGGGTGCAGAGGGAGTGAGGACAGCCCCAAATGATATGGGACAGGCAGAGGGGACAGGGCATAATCCTAGGTGATACTGGACAGGTCGAGGGGACATATAGGGCACAGCCCCAAGTGACACAGGGCAGACAGAAGTGACAGAGAAAGGCTTGGGTCATATCTTCCTGTGGTCTCAAGCACAGTGTAGTTGTAGAGATAAGCGATAATCACAAGCAAAGAGTGACTTCACTCAAATGGTGTAGAAAATAATGAGATTCTGAGAGGAGCTGCCAGTGTAAGGGAGGTGGGGGGGTGGGGAAAAGATGATTGTTTGGAAGGAGGAAGGATTTTCTATGTGGAATTTCTTAGTCAGGGATTCTGGCTTCCTCTGTTGGAATGGCCTCTTCTGTTTAGCTGACAAGGTTCACAGTCTTTTGCTCTTCACAGTTGGTGGCACTCTTGAACCATTCATGCCAATAGTTTGTGGGGCACACCATCTATCATGAGAGCCATCAGTCCTAAAAGTGTATTACCATTTTGCCACATAAATAACCCCTGTTCTCTGTTCTGTGGCAGCAATAAAGCAAGGTAAAGTAGAAGCAGAGGTTCTGGTTCCTCCCTGAAGCCTTATCTATTTTTTGTTTTTTTTGTCTGGCTTGTTCTACAGTTAATGGGCAAACTCTTCTTAGTCATGACGTTTGTTCTGCTCTTGGCTTCCTTTGACCATAACTAGTTATCTTCCCAGACAATATTCTTCACAGAAACTAATAATAGTAACTCATATGTATATTGCAAAGTACAGTCCCCAAAACAATCTTGTAAAATAGATCATGTGAGCACTCTTATCCCCATTTTACATGGGAATCTGGAAATAGGGATGACAGAAATGAGACTCAGAGAAAAGTGATTTACTCACTTCCCTAAGAAATAGTGGAGATGGGTTTTGAAATCAAGTCTGCCTGGCCATGAGTCCAGTATTTTTTCTGTGGTCTCCCCAGAGCATAGCAGGTAATTAGACTCACAGTTGGGGTTAGAGGGAATTCTTCCAGTGCCCTCCAGTTGTACTTATGGCAAGGGTCAAGAAATCTCAGGATGAACAAATGAGAGAGCCTTGGGATACAGGTAGTCTTCTCAATTCCTTTCTCCCCCCTCAGCTTTGCTGGTTCCTCAAGTTCCTGCTGACTGCCCAAGATGAGCCCAGGAGACCAAGTGATGGTGGTCAACCCCCTGATACCTGGATCCCAGGTGAGATGTCCTTTCTGAGACTCTGTCAGGGCTGTGGTCCCAGTTTGAATTCAACTTGTTTCCTCAGCTTTTTGGCTCAGTGACCTCCCCATACAAATGTCAGAGCCCCAGTTCAAAGGAGACACATTATGATAAGGTGGAAAGAAGACCACACAGGAAATGAGGAGGCCTGGTCTGTGGTATTCACTGCCACTGATTAGCTACCTGACCTTGGACAAGTCTCTTCTTGGACAAGCCCACTTCTCTGGCTTTCCATTTCCTTATCTACAATTAGAGAACCATGTCAATGATCTTCCAGCTCTCATGCTATGACATCTTTCTCTGAGCTCCCTACACCCTCCAGGTCTGATAGGGTTTGTAGAAACAGACTCTGTGTTCTCGATCCTTGTTTTGGGGGGGTGAAGGGAAGGTCACTTTTCAGTCTCCTTCCCTCCTGGCCCCAAGACCAGTCCATATCCCTGGCAGTCTGCTTCCAGCTGAGCAAAGTTTCCTCTGTCTAGTCTGGAATAGTCAGAGTCCCTTAGAGATCTATGTACTACTTACTATCAATGACGGCAACAATGATGGCTTTTATGTAGCACTTTGAGGTTTGCAAAACACTTTTTGTATATCTCATTTGATATATATTATTTCATTGAGGGAGAGAGAAAGGTGTGGTTAGAACCATTACTCCTTCAAATAAGCAGAACCAGGAGAACACTGTACACAATAACTGCAATATCTGGAAGGATCAACTGTGATAGGCTTAGCTACTCTCAGCAACACAATGATCCAGGACAATTCTGAGGGACTTATGACAAGTGTGAAAGAGAATTTAAAACTCTCTTTGTTTATTTTAAGTTAATCAATCAAGAGTACTCCTCCTTTCAACCTGCCACAAGCACCTGCTCCCTGGGTAGTGCCAGGCAAATTGGGAGGCTAGGATTGGTCCCTGTGAAGTGAGAGAGAGGCAGGAAGTGACATGGAGAAGCTGCTTATAAAAAGCCAGCCCAAGGACTCCTGAGGAGGCATATTAGGAGGAATTCAGCTGAAGAGGAGGCTTTTTCTGCAATTCATTCTGCAAGACACTTTAGGAGGATACATTAGGCATTGGTGAGTCAGGCTGAAGAAGCATTCTGTGCTTCACAGATTTGGCATTGTGACTTGAACTGAAGGAAGAGGTTTACACTTGTGAGACCCTGTTGAAGAGGCTACCAGACTTCCATGTGGAAATGTGGAGATCAGAACTTTGTCAGGGAGTGAGCTGAATTTCTTTAGATAGGAGTTCTAGGGTGGTAGACTAGGAAATATTTTCTACTTCCCAAATACATTTCTCTCCTTTTACTATATTTATATTACATTAAATAATTAAGAACTACTAACAACATTTTGACTTAAGAAGTTAATTTTATATATGGCGACCACAATTCTTTGTTTAAACATTATTATTTCTGTCAAACCAAATTTTTAATGATTACATTTGGCAACCAAACCAATTTTAATTATTACATAAAAAATGCTGTCCACCTCCAGAGAAAGAACTGCTGGAGTTGGAATGCAGATGAAAGCATACGATTTTTCAGTTGTTTATTTGAGTTTATGTATTGTGGTTTTGGTTTTATAAGATTAATCACTTATAGAATTGAACAATATGGACATTTTCCCCATATGTTTTGCATGATAATACATGTATAATCCAGACTGAATTGCCTACCAGCATTGGGAGGGGGAAGGGATGGTAAGTGGAAGATAAGTTTGATCATGTAACTTCAGAAAATATATGTGGAAATTTGTCATTACATGTAATTAGTTAAAAATAACTGTATGGGGGCAGTTAGGTGGTTCAGTGGCTTGAGAATCAGGTCTAGAGATGGAAGGTTCTAGATTCAAATCTGGCCTCAGACACTTCCTAACCATGTGACCCTAGGCAAGTCACTTAATCCCCATTGCCCAGCCCTTACCACTCTTCTGCCGTAGAACCAATAAACAGTATTGATTCTAAGACAGAAAGGAAGGGTTTAAAAAAAAATAACTGTCGACTTTTAAAAAAGAACTATTAATCTTTCAGATTCTCAAAACCAGAAAGCTCTTTTCTGGAAATGGAGCTTAGGAAAGTTTAACCTAGAGCAGCATTGGTGAAATATTGGCACCCTTGCAGAGCTGGCAAGGGGAGCTGCTTCATTCCCCCTCTTCCCAGCACCTGAGCACATTTTTGCATGCCCCACCCCTCTGTCCAGGCCCCCAAAACAAGCACTTCCTTCCTCTACCCTTTGGGGTAATGCTGGGGGCTCACAGGCAGTTTGAAACTGTTGTCTGGCTAGGTGAACTTGAAAACCTTTGCCAACACTGACCTAAGGAATATAGGCACACACATACATATATACCAAGAGCCTTTATGCACACAAATTCTCACATGGTCTTTCAGGCTCAACTATACACCCTTACACATATACTTAGACCATTTACACCTTCCTTCCCCATAAACTGCTGTGCCCATCCCCTCCCATTTTCTTGAGGCAGAGCCCTGGGAATTCATCTAGGCCTGCAGCAAGCTTTCGTTGTTGTTTCAGGTGTCTGTGATATTTGATGATGTGGCTGTGTACCTCACCCAGGAGGAATGAGGTTGCCTGGGTCCTGTTCAAAGGGGTCTCTATAAGGATGTGATGCTGGAAAATTATGGAAACCTAGTCTCACTCGGTAAAGTCTCTCCCTTCCCCTGCTCACCTAGGACCTTATACCCAAGCTTCTCAACTTTCTTCCTTGTGAATAGTCATGGAATATGAAGGGTTTATTTGGGTTTGGCTCAGAATTTAAGGATCAGATATTCCTAATCTCATCCAGGCTCAGAGACAGGGATTTTGAGTCTGAATCTTCCCTCTTCTTGATGCCTGAGACCTAGGACTCTCCCCCAGGATTCAGTATAGATGTGTCCAGTTGGTGGGCGTGTTGTACCTTTATAGTGGATCAAGAACATTTGACGTAATTACTTTTCTCCAGCAAAATCACCAACTGTTCTGCCCAGGATAGTACAATTATGATACCTTTCCAAAAGGTACATAGGCTTTCTTTGAACTTTCTAGTCATGGACTCTCTAAATATTTCCTTTTTTCTTCCTGCTTCCTACAGACCCAGGGAGGTAGGACAATTTCATGTACCCAGCATAAACCACCAGATCTGGTTTCCTTCTCAGCAGGATTTCCAATATCCAAACCTGATATGATCTCCCAGCTGGAGCAAGGGGAAGAACCATGGGTTCTGAACTCTCGACAGAGGGTAGAAGAGACAGATATTTTGAGAGGCAACTGTTCAGGTGAGTAAGTGAGGGTCTTTGGCCTGTTGGTCACAGGATATCATAGTAAAAAAAATGCATTATGGGATGATTGTCTTCATTGGAGTCACTCCTTAATCATTCTGGGGTCTCTTAAGAGCCTGCTATTCTCTGTAATGGTGTCTGGATATCTTATTGAACTAAAAACTCACTGAGTCACCAGTGGCCATATTGGCCAGAGAATTGGCCAGAGCTCCTAGGCTCTCTGGCTGCCCTGGTAGAGACCTAGAATCCAGAACATGGGAGAAGATAGTACTGCTGGGCTGTTCCTTTGGCAGACTACACCTATAGTACAGGACTCTGTGCAGAGTGTCTGGAAACAGGAACTCCTTGAAGAAATGGTGAATGTTGATCTGGAGCTAGTTAAGGGGGTCCTCATAGCTGGCCACGAGTATTTGAAAGGAAAGCCGTCAGGTACAAGAGAATTAAGTGTCTCTTGTTTGGCCTCAAAGGGCATAAGTAAGAACAATGGGTGGAAGTTTTGGAGATGAAGATTTAAGCTAGAGAAATGTCACCAAAACACCTCCATCATTAACACTGTCTAGAAATAAAATGGCCTGCCTTAGTGCAGGTTACCTTTCACTAAATGACTTGAGCAAAGATTGGATAAGCTTTTGTCAGAGATGTCATCGAGGAGGTTCTCAGTCAGATTTCAGATGGCTTCCCAGGCTCCTTCTTCTGTCAGAACAGTTTTTCATGAGCAATCCTTGGCCTACCCCTTCCATTTGCAGTTTCTAGCTGTCATGAGCAAATCATCAAATTTAAAGGCAAATCTATTATCACTATGGACTTTGTTAAACTCTTTCCCTGGCCAGGAGTTCTCATTCTTGAATCTAAATGCATAGTTCAGACATCCAAATATTCTTAGACATCCTTCTTAACCAGTGTCTACTTCTCTTATTCCATTCCCTTCTTATGTTCCTTACCTTCAGACTGCAGCATCCAGGAAAACCTCTGTGCTCCTAAGGTCTACCAGTTCTTAGCTAGAACTTCACGATCAATCCCTGGTAATTTGCTTGATGTAGAAAGAACCTTAGAATTGGAGTCATAACCTGTGTTCAAATCCTGCCTCTGCTATTTACAACTTCTGGTACCCTGGGCAAGTCACCTTGACCTTTTAGAGCCAGGCAAACTAACAGGTTTCTGATGTCTCTTTCAACTCCAACTTTAGGAAATCATAGCTCTTTCTAGGTTCCTTTGGGTAGTATTATTTGTACCCACAAGAATCATCAGAAGTAGTTCTGTTTGACAGTTCTTGAGAGAAATGCCCTAGGCTACTTGCCCTGCGGAGACAGTGTACCTCCCTGTGCTTATTACAAGTTGGCATCTGGCTGACTCAATGTGCCTTCCTCTTCCTGTGACTTCTGATGAGTGTTCTCCGAACTGGAAGTACCTGGAAGTCCTCTCTGGCTCTGAGGGGCCCCTCTGTGGGAAGAACTGCAAACTATTATACAACTGACCCTTTCTCTTTGCCTTCTTCTTCTGTGACACCTTCTTCTACACTTCAGCTTCCAGACACAGATCTGAATTCTAGGTCTGTTTCTTAATTTGTTTTCTACTTGAAGCACTTTTCCAAGTAACCCTCTATTCTCTTTCAATAGCTAGAGCCTGGAGACATGGTTTTCTGAAGCAAGTATCAAATATGTGGCCCACAAGTGCTGCGCATCATTTTCACAACATTTCCTGTGCAACATGCATTAGATTAGAATGTAACTGGGAACTATTTCACAAAATTAATTAATTAAAAATTTAAAAATATAAAAACAGGATGACCAAGTGGCTTACTGGATTAAGAACGAGGCCTTGAGATGGGAGGTCCTGGGTTCAAATGTGGCCTCAGACTCTTCCTAGTTGTGTGACCCTAGGCAAGTCACTTGACTACACCTGCCTAGTCCTTACCCTTCCTTCTGCCTTGGATCTGATACTTAGTATTGATTCTAAGAGAAAAAGTTAAGTTTTTTAAAAAGTATATACATATATATATAAACATGTGTGATTTTCTAAGTTAACATGTGGCCCATTGTGACAGTTTGGGGGGTACAATTTAGTGGCCTTTTTCTGTTTGAGTTTGACACCTCTGTTTAAAGGGGTTGGCACATTATGGCCTCAGGCCAAATCTCACCTACTTCCTGTTTTCCTGTGGCTAATGGGCTCAGAATGGTTTTTACATCACCTTCTCTGGAAGGGATACCAGCTTGCCTTTGGTACACTTTTTAAGGAACTCTGAAGGAAATGTAATTGTAGCCCAATCTCTGCAGGCTACTAAAATGTATCCTTTTCCTTCTCTTCCTGCTGAAACTGAGATCCCCTTGTTACTAACTCTCGCTGTCAACTGCTTATAATTTGCTGCTTGAGGAAGTCCCTGGGATCCAGTTTTTTATCTGCTCTTATTGGTCCAAGTACTTCTGATCTGCACTTAGTATATTCCAAAATCCTTATGCAAAAAACAGTCAGCTTTACTATAACTTGCCAGTTCTGCAAAAATCCAAATATATTCAGCTAAAAAACTGTGGGAGCAGAAACACAGAAGAAAAACAACTGCTTGATTACATGGGTCGAGGGGATATGGTTGGGGATGTTGACTCTAAATGAACATCCTAATGCAAACACCAACAACATGGAAATGGGTTCTGATCAAGGACACAAGTAATACCCAGTGGAATTGCACGTCAGCTATGGGAGGGAGAGAAGGGAGAGAAGGAATATGATTCTTGTAACCAAGGAATAATGTTCTAAATTGACTAAATAAAGTTTAAAAATATATATTCAGCTAATTTTGTTTTGTCTGAACAGTCAGGTTTCTCTCTTCTCCTTATGTTTGTGTCAGGTGTTGGTTGCTCACTTCTGGCTTCTTTGCTGTGCCAGTCTTACCTTATGGGGATCCCAGAACTGAGTCTAACAAAGAGATCATCCAGCAAGCCATTGCAGGAGTCCAGGTGTGAAGTGATGAGGGCCTGCCCCAGCATAGTGGCAGTGGCAGAAGAGGGAAAGGGCACATGTGTATACACATTTGAGAATGCACCTGAAATCTCTCCCATTTCTTTGCCTGTGCTCATGCCTAGAATGAACTCCCCAATCCTCTTGTTTCCATTAAGGTCTCTCTTTTCCTCCAAGACTGAACTCTGTGCAGCCTTCTCCCAAATGAAAAGGATCTCTCCCTCTTCACCTTTTTCAGAAGACTTGCTTGAACTTACCTCCTCACTTTTCTTGTAATTTTTGCATTTATTATGTTCTCACTTTTATCATATTTATTTGTATACACTTGTTTTCTTCCACTATGTATAAGTTTTTTATAAAAGAATTCCTACCATACTTAGCTTGGTATCCCTCTCACCTCCTGCATAATGCCTCGAATATTTTCATGAGGCCCAGTAAATAGAGCATCTAGTCCTGGAGTCATAAAGACTTGAGCTGATTCCTGCCTCTGACTCTTAATAGCTGTGTGACCCTGGCCAAATCTCTTAGTCACCATATACCTCAGTTTCCTCATCTGTAAAATGAGGATAATAATAGCTCCTACTTCCCAAGGTTTGTTATAAGGATAAAATGAGATAATATTTGTAAATTTGTCAGTTTTGTAGACCTTAAAGTGCTGTATACATGCTAATTACTGTTATTATATGCTTTATAATTTTCATAAAATCCAAGATGTAAAATTTTTTTAGAGAAATTTCAGAAAAAGAAGCTTGCTAATTTCTTGAATCAAGAAAGTGAACTGTTTGGAGAAAGTGTCATAAAGAAACCTATACTACATCAGAAGATCCAGAATGAACTTTGGTTTGCAAATGATTGAACTGAAAGGGGTTGAACATATCATTGATTCTGAATGTAAACTCTTATGCCAAAAGGGACTGCCCTCTAATTGGCTTTTTGTCAATGCACCTAGCAAACATTGGTTTTTCCGTCTCTCTCTTCTATTTCCCTCTTAATTCCAATTATTGTAGTTTCCTCTTAGAAAATACAATATTGTATGTACCTTTAGCTAGAAGATCTTTAGAGGTATATGCTGGTTATGTTAAATGATTCATTGGGGAGATGTAAAAATTAAAATTATATCTCAAATAATAAAAATATATTTTAGAAGGTTTATTAAAATGATCATCAGAAATCAAGGAATAAAGAGGATACAAAATAAAAACCACATGCCCATGGCTGGTTAGCCATTTTCATAATCCCCACCTTACCACCATCACCACTGATGCTACATCATGCCAAATAGCAGGAAGAGCCTCAACACCCACTCCCTTTATCCTCTGTCTACAGGAAGTACATAATGACAGGAAGTCAGTGCACTCTCAGGATATGCAGTTCTTTTTTAGGGTAACAAATTTTCAATTATACATCCCCCCCCCCCGAAAGCTGAGGAAGACTAGTCTCTCCAGTGGGTCTTGTAAACATCACAACTTTGAAATTACAATAATTTGAGGATAAGGGGAAAAGAGAACAAAACCAATAATTGCTAGGTGCATTGACAAAAAGCCAGTTAGAGGCAGTCCCCTTTAGCATAAGAGTGTACATACAAAACAAATGCATTCAACCCCACACAGTCCAAATCACCACATCCCAAAGTTCACTCTGGATCTTCTGGTGCAGCCTATGGTCTGTGGAGGCATCTTCATAGTGCCTTCTCCAAACAGTTCACTTTCTGGATTCAAAGATGTAGCATGTTTCTTAACCTAAATTTACTCTCAAAAAAGAGTTTAAACTTTGCAATTTAAAAGTTCTATGCCTTTTCCCCATACTACTGTTTTTCATGTTCATATCCTTTGTATACTAATGATGGATAATTGAGGCTTTCAAGAGTGCAAAGATTCATTTGTCTGAGGAAATTCTAGGCTGCTAATCTATACTTTAATATCTTACTTTACATCTTAAATTTATCATTCATCCACTTAAATTCTCATTCTATGGACTCTCCTCAATCTGTGAGATCACTTTTGTTCTCTGTGACCACCATTTCTTTTTTTTCCTTGATTTTTAAAAATTTTTAAATATTTTTCCATGTTGGCCACCATTTCTACCATTACTTTGCTTATTTTGTGCCTCTCACCTCTTATTTTTCAGCTCCTTCCACCCCAAGCTCACTTCATTTTCTGGGGTTACCTTTTACTTTGAGGTTAATGAATTGTATCTCTGTACCCCTTGCTCTCTTCCCCAACTGAGACTGATCCCAGAATATCTCAATAGCATATATTCCTAGGAAATACAATTTTAATGTAGATTTTCCTATTCTTAGCCCAATAGTTTTCTTTATCCTAGAATAAAAAATAGGTGACATTTACCTTTTCATTTCAGATTGTGTAACCAGGATTCAGAACATAGAACTATCTCTAAAGAAAGAAATTTCAGAAGAAATGGAATCTCAGTGGCTGAGAGAAGAAAAACTCATAAAGGATATTTCCAAAGGACTATGTCTTGGAGAAACCTGGGAAAGTCAGGCCATATTATGGAAAAATGAAAGTCTTACCATGGAGAGATTGAAGAAATCACCTTCTAAGGAGAACAGTTTCAGGCCAATGTTAATCAATCACCCAGGAGAAAATCTCCATAGCTGAGGAAGGGCAGAAATATGACAGATGTGGAAGAAACTGGAATCTGAATTCAAACACTGTTTCATGCCAAGGATTTTCTATAAGAGAGGAACTCCATAAATGTGATGCACGTGATCAAAACTTCAAACATAATTCACATGTTAATAATATATCTAAAAAGCCATGTAAATATAATGAATCAGGAAACTTCGTTCATTGGAGTTCAGCCCTTAAAGTACATCAGAAAATTCATTTTGGAGGAAAACCTCATGAATGTAATGAATGTGGGAAAGCCTTCAAAGGGAATACAGACCTTGTTAGACATCAGAGGTATAACACTGTTGAGAAGCCCTATGAGTGTAGTGAATGTGAGAAAGCTTTCATTCAGATCTCTAACCTTATACAGCATCAGAGAATTTATACTGGAGAGAAACCCTACAAATGTAGTCAATGTGGGAAAGCTTTCATTCAGAGTTCTAACCTGATTCAACATTGCAGAAAATGCCATGGAGAAAAACCCTATGAATGTACTTGTGAATTTTAAAATCTCCATCTTGGTCTAGCACCCAAAATTGTGCACACCCACACTACATGGGCATGTGCTAGTCAATGACAAATCAGAAATAACTAACTGGCCACCTGGGCTGTCCTAAGCCAAGCTTGAGCCATCATTGGCACTTGTGAGGCACAGGAAGTGACGGAGAGAGCAGCCTCGGGAATTCGCTCACTTCCTGTGGACAGGGCAAGACGGCGGTTCATGTTAGAAGCTTGAACAGGGAGGAGGCCCACAGACAGCTTCCCTTCAGATCGGTCACATGAGTCAAGGACTGATTCCTTCCACCTTGGCCCTTTGGGCCTAAACTCCCTCTGCCTTGGTAAGAGGTTGAGTAACCCCTTTCCCTTTTCTCCTCTCTCCTTCTCTCCCTCACCTTTTCCCTACTCCCATTGTGATTAAACCTCCATAAACTCCATTCTGACTTGAGTGTTTCATTTTAGGAATTTCATAAGTAAATTCCTTGGTGGCCATAGTTCAATATTATAACAATCTTAAAAGGTGAAATTTTCACTACAACATATTGAATGTGGGAAAGCCTTCAGTGAATGCTCAATTCTTATTGAACATCATAGAATTCATACTGGAGAAAAACCCTATGTATGCAATGAATGTGGGAGAGCCTTTGTCCAGAGCTCAAACCTTAGTCAACATCAGAGAATTCATACTGGAGAAAAACCCTATGTATGTAGCCAATGTGGAAAAGCCTTCAGGCAAAGCACTAATCTTATTCAACATCAGAGAACACATAATAAAGAGAAACCCTATGAATGTAGTGAATGTGGGAAAGCTTTCAGACAAAGTTCACATCTTGGTCAACATCAGAAAACACATAACTTTCAACACCAGATAATACATAATAGGAGAAACCTTATAAATGTAATGAATGTGGAAGAGCCTTCAGTCAAAATGCACACCTCATTCAACACCAGAGAATTTACACTGGAGAGAAACCCTATGAATGCAGGGAATGTGGCAAAGTCTTCAGTGCACAATCCACACTTATTCAACATCATAGAATTCACACTGGAGAGAAACCTTATGAATATAATGAATGTGGGAAAGCCTTCAGGCAGAGAACACAACTTACTGAACATCAGCGAATTCATACTGGGGAAAAACCATATGAATGTAGTGAATGTGGAAAAGCTTTTAGTCATAGCTCTAATCTTATTCACCATCAGAGAATCCACACAAAAGCATAGTTTTATGGGTGGGATCTTTCAAAAATTATTCTTAAAAATTATTCTATCCACATCGTGCCTCCATACACTGTTGTAACTCAGAAGCTAGCCTAGGACCCCAGTTTAATTTTTGAGTTTGTGTATAGATGAGTGAGGATAATATATTCAATTATTGCTAATTTTTTGCTGTATTATGTATGACTAGAGAAAGAGAAAGGAGCAACTAAGGCAAGAGGGCTTCTATTGCACTGATCCTCATAATTTAGTACATCTCTTTTCCCCCTTACCTATGCTCTACCACAGTCAATATTCACTTGGAAATATGGACCAGGAATTGGGGCAAGTTCCTGTATCCTGGGGATGAAGGATAATGTCATCTGAGAAGTGGCTTCTTTTTTCCTTTTCTGTTTTCCTCAGAGGACCCAAAGATCTAAGTGGTCTATAGGGGAACAGGTAGAAGCCCAGGGAAGGAGAAGAACAGGAGTATATGGAGTGATTATCAATCAGTCTTAGAACTGAATTAGTCATCTTCCCTTGTGGTTTTCTTTCTTAGCTTCCTCATATAAATTACACCAACATTCTCCCGGTTACTTGAATTCAAAACCTCAGGGTCATTTTTACTGTTTTCCTCTTTTTCATGACTTAGTCAATGGCATTTATTGAGCCCCTACAAAGCACCATATGAGGCATCTCAAGGGAAAGAAAGACATATGTCCCTGCCATCAAGGATCTCAGACACATAGATGTACAGATTCTATGAGGGGTACAGGGCAAGTGCCTGACCATATCTTTATCAATGCTTTCAAACCCAGGGCAGCACACTGGTGTGTTGGTCTGAAAAATATTAAGGGAAATTAAGTAGTACATAGTTGTATCAGGATTTAGAATAAGAAAGAATGTTGGGGGGGGGGCAGCTGGGTGGCTTAGTGGATTGAGAACCAGACCTAGAGACAGGAAGTCCAGGGCACCTCAGAAGCATCCTGATTCTAGGGAGAGAGGGTCATCAGGAGGCCTTAACTATTTTGGGAATGGACTGGCCCCAAGGAGAGGAGTCAACAAGGTCATCATTAAGAAGAGACACTAACTAGCCTTCTTGGAGGTGTCCTAGTCCTGGGGAGAGGGGTCAGGAATTAAAGATCAGTACTAAGGGAGCATCTAGGTGGCTCAGTGGATTGAGAGCCAGGCCCAGAGAGGTCCAGGGCACTTCAGAAGCATCCTGATTCTAGGAAGAGAGGGTCATCAGGAGGCCTTAACTATTTTGGGAATGGACTGGCCCCAGGGAGAGGAGTCAACAAGGTCATCTGCTGGAGGCCATCATACCCCCAACTGGCTGACAAGGTCACAGTCTGAGGAAAGGAGGTCTGCAAAGCAGATGCCAGAATGAGGGCCCCCTGCTGATACCCTCTGTGACTTATCTCCCCAAATTTTCCACACTAATGGACTTGTTATGATTATTATTCTCCCCAATACAGGAGAAATAATGAGAACAAATACTTATAGGATTAATAAATATATATACCCTACTTTAAGCCCCCTAGGTTATTACACCAAAAGATTGCAATTACAGAATTAAAGCCCAAAGATGACCCCTCCTTTCTCAAGCACAAGACACTCCAAGGCCCTATAATAAATGCCAGCCAAAAGCTTGAGTACTATAATAAATCTTTTCCTACAGTTACCACACTCCAATGAATTTGTTGAAACAGAAGCCAAGCAGCATTGCTAGGTACTTCAAAGTAACACAAGAAAAACAAAACTTGTAAATTGAGGATAACCCCAAAGCTGGTCTGCTTTAAGTCCTCACACATAGATATGAAGGTTTTTTGTTGTGCATCTCCAAAGCAATTATGATTGATAATTAAAGCTGACCAAAAGCACAATGATCCTCTCAGCAGCTCAAGAAGTACTAACCCACAAATGGCTCTATTCATATTAATCAAATCTATCACAGAGAGTTGTAGAAACCTAATAAATGATCACAGAATTCTTTATTGTAGTAACATCACAAGCCTGTTGTTTAGGTGATTTGATAATATCCAATCAAATTGTAGACTGCCACATACATAGAAGACTGATTGACTGCATAACAGTTATCTATAGCTAGGTTCTACCCTACATCTAGCCCAAGATGAATTGAAATCACTCCAATTTTAAAAAAAGGGGGGGGATGCCAGGAGCCATCAAAGACCACGCTGTTTGACATGGTCCACATGGAAACTGAGGACTGCAAAGCATCCCCTAGGAGGGATGGAAACATCCACCGAAACCACCCTAAGTGACTTTCATCATTAACATCCCCTTATTATTGGAATTGCCATGATTATTATTCTTACTTAGCTCCAGGAAAAATAGATGAGAGCAACATGTTTGCAGGGTTAATATAGATGTCCCACTCTGTCCCCCCAGGATATTACCAGGAGAGCCCACTTAAAAAATTAAACCTAAAGATTCTTATATACCCACTTAGATAGGACCCTCTTGTCTAGGCATAAAAACTTCTGGCAAATCTGTGCTCTGAATTCCCTACCTATATCTGGGTCATGTTGATTATACCCTCTGATCCTGCACTTAGCAACAATGTTTCATTGACTATCTTCCTGTCTGTTGTTAGGTTCCATGGAAACATATATGTTGAGAATGAAACTGTGTGCCAAGTAGATGTGTGATCATGAGGGTATAAAATAAATCCAGGCCTCAGCCAAAGTGGAGCAGTTTATCCTGATACCTGTGCTATGGGTTGAATGCAAAAGCTGTATCCCATCCATCATTTTGCCAACACCGTCCCACCTCCAAGACCCCATCCCCTGTGGGAGGCTGGCCCACCCCACAGCAGTCATCATTAAGAAGAGACACTAGGCTTCTTAGAGGTATTCTAGTCAGCAATTAAAGAGCAGTACTAAGGGAGAAGCTGGGTGGCTCAGTGGATTGGGAGCCAGGCCTAGAGATGGGAGGTCCTAGGTTCAAGTCTGGCCTCATATACTTCCTAGCTGTGTGACCCTGGGCAAGTCACTTAACCCCCATTGCCTAGCCTTTATAGCTCTCCTGTCTTGGCACCAATACACAGTATTGATTGTAAGATGGAAGGTAAGAGTTTTTAAAAAGTTGATGAATGTCAAAGATTGATAACTTGGAGCCCATCTAAGATAAAGATCTGAGTGCCCTCTGTCAAGAGGTTGAGAACTCAGAGTCTGTCTGAGAATGAGCCCAAGTGCCCTCTCCCTTCCCTTCTTTAGGCCTCTCATAGTAATATATGTCTATTGCTGGCAAAGACATGTTGTTGCTGACCATTCCATGAACCCCAGATGGTGCTTGAATCATTATCTTACCCCAGGTGCCTATCTATATTTCTTGGAACTATTCTCCTGCCCTAATTCCTGGAACTATCATCTCACCATAATTCCTGGAATCCTTATCCTACACCAGGTGTCATATCTACCATCCTTGTTGCACTTTCCCTAGGACTGTCTCAGCACTTTCCAAAGTGCTGTCTTAAAGCACAAAGTGTCTCAAAGGAATGCTTTCATTCTTTGTGATCTGTATCTTTAAAAGTTGTTAACAGCATGCAATAAACTGTATTTGCCTGCCAACAGCAAGGTGAAACACTTCCGACTCCACACGGTGTTATCTTTTGATTCTTATCTTTTCCCTTGTCCTTACCTATAGGCAAGGTCTTTATAATTTCCACCTTTGTATTCCTCTATTATTTTTTTCCTCATTCTTACCTGGGGAACTCTGGTCCCAGTCCTGCCCCACTTTGGGCTTCTACAGATGAAGAGTTTGCCTATTATGGCTCTAACCCACCAGCCCCAGCTCCCATAGAGGATGATGGGGTAGTCACATACCTAGCAGGATTAGGCTTATCTACTAATCTGGTTTTATTGAGGGTTAACATTCCTTGGAGTTCATTAAAACAAAGGTAATATAAAAGTCAACTGACTGGTTGGAGACTCTTTAATCCAGGACCCTGATATTGGAATAATACAGTATATAAAAATTTTTCACATTCCAAATTGTGCCCATTTATGCACCCTATGTTTTAACCTAACTGGAATCTTGCCATTCTTCAAACTTCAAATTCCATCTCCCACCTCCATCTTAGCACAAACAATCCCACCCAATTAGAATATACACCCTCCTTGCCACTTCCTACTAGAATTTTAAGCTTCCTTCAAGTCTCAACTTAGCCATTGTTTCTGAAACTTTCCCTGACTTACCCATTCAGTTGTCTCTCCCTCCTCAAATTATATTTATCTGTGTACATATGATATATCCCCTCCACCAGTAGAATTTAAGTACCTTGAAAACAAGAACAATTTCATCTTTGTTCTTATAGCCCAAGCTCCTAGCACAGTACTTTGTATAAATTATTTTATTATATATATATATATATATATATATAAATTATATATAAATAAAACTATTTATTGAATGAATGAATCCATAGCTTCAAAGTTCAGTTTAATTAAATCCCATATCTTCCATAAAATTTCCCAAAGTACTCCAAGCAAAAATTGTTTCCCCTTCCCTCTGAACACCTACGATGTTATTATTAGTGTGACTTATTTGACTTAACTATGTACTTCCTTGCAATTTCCATTTTCATGTTACTTAACTTCTTGTGTATTTTAGAACATTTCATCTCCCGTGCAAGATTGAAAACTCCAGAATGGCAGAGACCATGTTCCATATATCTTGGTATAGTGGAAAGCATCAAATGAGTCAGGAAGAACTGGGTTTAAATCCTGAATCTTCCACTTACTAGTTAAGTGACCTTGAGCAAGTCACTCTTTTGGCCTCAGTTTCCCCATTGAAAAAGGCAGGTGCCACTTGCACTATTCACCACTACAGCAGTGAAGAAAACATCATAGACTATAATGCGAGTTGTCTCATATTTTTTGAATGAATCATAGTTCAATTTAATAGAAGTTTTTTGACTTAGAGAAGTGGTGGTGAATCTTTTAGAGATCAAGTACCCAAACTACGACCCTAACATGCTGCATGTGAGCCCTCCACCTTACCCGAGACAGGAAAGAAAGGAAGCGCTCCCACTGGGTTACTGGGTAGGGGAGTGACTGATGTGAGAAATGTCTTCAGGTGTGGGTAGAGAGGGGGAGGGAATTAGCCCCCTCCAGCAGGAGTGCCATAGGTTTGTCAACAAGGATCTAGGGTGTGTATGTGTGTGTGTGTTTGTTGTATATGTTTATGTGTATGAATACCTGACCTCTAGAATTGGATCATAACATGTGAAACAAACAATAGGCAGTATATAGGCACTTTGGTGGCTGAAGTATGGGACACATAAATGCTACACTTCAGAGGGAAGATTTGGCATGCTAGAGTAAACTAACTAAGTAAACTAACTAAGAATTGTAACTCAAGAATAAGGCTTCAGAGAGATAGTTTTGAGCAAATTAAAACAAAACTGAAAGTCAAACATTAATTATAATAGTCAAATAGTCCAGGAGGAAAGAAGCATCAAAATACTCATGCCAGCACTTTTTTGTGATAGCAAAAAAATTGGAATCAAAGTGAGTGTTAATCAATGGGGGTAAAGTTAAACAAATTGGGATGTGTGAATTTAATGTCTTAATAAATGACAAATAGGGATTCAGAGAAATACAGGAAGACAGAAACTGATGCAGAGCAAAACAACACATACTATAATAATGTAAACAACACTAAAAGACAGTTGAACTTAGATTAACCACAATGACAAATATGTCATGTGAATGTGTGTGTGAGAAAGGGAGAAAGATGAGAGTGAGGAGTTGAGAATGGCAATTTAATTTCATGACATAATAGGAAAGTTAAGATGTGGGACTTGGAGAGACAGATGCATTCTGTTTTGAACATGTTGGATTTAAGATATCTACAAATCATCCAATTTGAGATGTTCTATAGATAGCTGAAGAAGTAAGATTAAAGGCTGTGTGAAAAGTTAGGGTAGGATAAATAAATCTAGGGATCATTAGTACAGAGACAGAACTAAATCTGAGGGAGCTGATGAGATCACCAGCAAAATATTACAAAGGGGGGAAAGGGCACAGCCTAGAACAGTGATGGAGAACCTATGGCACAGGTGCCAAAGATGGCATGCAGAGCATTCTCTGTGAGCATATGGCCACCTTCCCTAACACCACCACTGGAGTTTGTTAATAGAAAGGCAGAGGGACTCAAGTGGATCTGCTGCCCTCCCTCTCTCCACCATGCCTGACAACAGTTTTTCACATCATCCACCCCTCTGCCCAGCAGCCCAATGGGAGTGCACAGGGGGTAAGGGTGTGCAGCTCACAGGAGGCAGAGCTGGAGGGGAGTAGAGCACTCAGGCCACTCCCCTCCCCCCTCTCTATACTCACTGAGGACATTCCTCACCTTACCCACCACTCTGCCCAGCAGCCCAATGGGAGCACTGTTTCCTTTCCCTGTGGGGTAAGGGAGGGGCAGGGCACCCCCAGCACTTGATGGTGGGGAGGGGCATGGCACTCTGGCTCTAAAAGGTTCACCATCACCAGCCTAGGGTCTTATTTAGGAAATAGCACATGCTGCTATAAACAGTCACTAACTCTAAGACTATTATCAGGATGGTCCTAATTTACCTGAGTATGAACTCTGGTCTGGGAATGAAGGATCTTTCACCAGGAATGGAGGACAGAGGATTCCTAGTTGTCATCAGGCAGGCACTGTCCTACAACTAACATAGAGATCATATAGCCTAGGGCAGCATTGGCAAAGACATGGCCTGTGTACAGAGCCAGCACTCAGGGAGGTGCTCTATTCCCCCTCTTCCAAGCACCTAAGTACATTTTTTGCATGTCCCACCCCTCTGTCCAGGCACCCAAAGTAAGCACTTCCTCCCTCAACTCTCTCCCTTAATATGGGGGCTCACAGACAGCCTGAATTTGCCCTTTGGGCATTCAAACTTGAGAAACCAACACTAGAGGGGAACCCTCACCTTGTCACTAAAATTACCACTGATTTGGGGGGAGAAGTGGGGACTGTAGGCAGAGGGGAGACATCTCACAGTGACCCCCATCTGAAATTCTCTGAAAATTCACATCATCCCTCCCACTGAATGCCTTGGAAGCTTACATTGACCCTCCTCTCTCAACTGGACTCTGAGGTAGGGCCACACCAACTATATTAGCTTCTTAATCTTGGAAGGATCCACTTAGAGAACCCATATCCCACCATTCCCTTTCTGAGGCAAAGGTACTTCCCTGCCTTCCTCAAAGTTCTTTCAAGGGGAAGGGACATGTTCATTGTCTTCTCAAAGTTCTCTGAATAGGACTTTAAATGATCTTCCTCTTCCCTAAATATGTCTAGGGCAGGATCACATCCTCATTTCCTCTGTTAGTCAAAGCTCTTGGAGGACAGGGGTGCTCATACTAGTCTACCCCAAACTCTCTTAGCATTCTTAGATTTAGAGGAGATAAAGCTTTGGGGGCAAAGGGCTTCACCTTCTCCTTTGACCTCCACTTTCTCCTTTACTCAGATGATAGTGATGCTGAGATTTCTTCTTTTCACCCTCCCCATGACTGTCACTACTGAGAATAGTGGTAATGCCTTCCCCTCCCCACCCCTCGGATGCCTCTACAATTCATTCTTCCTGCTACTGATTCAATCTCACTCCTTTGAATGTCCTTAATATGTGATTTCTCTCATGTCTGACCAGCCTCTCAGAACTGATACCTATCCCTGGCCTTCATCTCTGATCCCTGATCCTAATGTTAGGGGTAAATTTAGGGGTTTTTGACATATATTATACTGATGGTCACCAAGGATTAATTCAAATCCCAATAAAAATACTCAAGTCAGTTTGGGAATTTTATGGTGGTTTAATTAATATAGAGGGAAGGAATTAAAAAGAGAAAGGGGTATAAGATTTCTCTGGCCTAGCCTAAGCCAAGGGGAATTCAGAGACCTCAGCCACGAGGCCTCCTTGAGATGAGGGACCTCCTAGGAGGATAGAGTTTTAGGAAAGGGAAAAGGGGAAAAAAAGGAATCAGCCTAAACTCCAAGAGAGCTCAGGAAAGACACCTCACCTAATCCACGATATTGAGTTTCTCCCAGTCACCACACCAAGGATGTTCACCGCCAAACTGTAAAAATGGAGACTTGAATACAGGACTTCAATCCCCAGAAGTCCTTACTCCACTTCCCCAGAATGCTTTGTAATCTCACTGAATTCTCACCTGGGCCGAGATCAAATTATTATTTAAAGGAGTTCTCCGCCTACTGAGGGTCTTTTTTCTACTTCTGCTTCAGAGCAGACACGTCTCTCATGATGTGAGTGAAATTGAATTGGGCCTTTCGGCCCACCTAGCACATGCCTTTCTTACTTGTATTTTCTTAAATTCTCAATCTTCAATAAACCTCTAAAATTTAATACACCTTGCAGAGAGAAACTAATTTCTACCTGCCTCAGTTTTCCCCCAATTTTAACTCTTACAAAAGCCAGACATGAGCTGCAGCCATGCCAAGACACCAAGATGCCAAGATGCCCAGCACGCTACCACCAGCCACACCATTGCCAAACCCAAGTCTCCAAGAGAGAGACCCAGAGCTCAATGCCTTTACAGCCAAAAAGAGAATGGCAAGAGGAAGTGACGCGAATATATAGACTTTTTTTTACATCACTTCCTGTGTCTCACATGTACCAATGGTAGCTTAATCTTGACTTAGGACAGCCCAGGGGGTCTGCCAGTTGTTTCTGATTTGTCATTTGCTAGCATATGTCGTTCATATGAGACATCCTCCCCAACACTTAATCCTTAAGTAGGGGTGTAGACATTCCTGTTTGTTAGGATTTTAAAGATTTATTTAAGGCGGAGAAAATCTAAAATTCACACTAACCTCTTAGTACTGATCTCATTGCTGACCCCCATTCTTTTTAAACCATTACCTTCTGTCTTAGAATCAATACTGTGTATTGGTTCCAAGGCAGAAAAGATGTAAGGGTTAGGCAATGAGGCTTAAGTGACTTGCCCAGGGTCACACAGCTGGGAAATGTCTGAGGTCAGATTTGAACCCAGGACCTCCTATCTCTAGGCCTGGCTCTCCATTCACTGAGCCACCCAGCTGCCCCCAGAGCCCCATTCTTGTCACCATCAATCCCTTCCTGAGGGCAGTGATGTTTGTATGCAATGAAGAATTAATGCTCACATCCAGTCTGATCAATCATTCACATTACAATGTAAATTAGTTCACGGTGTAGAGAATTCCTATTTTTGAATGATCTGTAAAGATTTATTCTCTGATGGATTGCTATTGGCATCCTCATTGTTCTTCACACGGGGCATACCATCTCCCAACTCTGTGGCTTTCCTCCCTCCTCTCCTCCACCCTGTGACTTCCTTCAAGACTCAGCTCAGATCCTACCTTCTGCAGGTCTGTCCTTGTCCCCCTCAATCCCTTCCCCCTGAGATAGCCTCCCATTTACGCTGTGCATATCTTGTCTGTAATACACATTTTTGCAGTTTGTTCACTAGTTGAGAGCTTTTTGAGGGCAGGGACTATCTGGCTTTCCTTATATCCCCAGAACTTAGTGCAATCCTTGAACATTCCTAAGCATTTAATAAATACTTATTGACTTGCAAAAGTATGAAGACAGGATATGAATGAGATGCCATATATGCGTAATGGCTCATAGACAGTTTGCCTAGATTAGAACCTAGAATCTACAAAATTGAGTGGTGTGAAATGTGGTCCAAAAGGTAGGCCAGTGTTCACTTGTCAAGAGCCAAGCAGTATTTTATCTTGGGGGAAGAGGGAGCCTCTGGAGCTTCTTGAGCAGGGGAGGGACTTTAGGCCTATCAATTTGGTAGCTATATGGAGAATAGACTGGAAAGAGGGAGAGACTGGAGGCAAGGAGGTCAATTAGGAGGCGAAAGAACTTCTCTGAGCTGGAAGGAATGAAGGTCTGGACAAAAGTGGTCTTGGAAACAGAGAGAGAGATTTTATCTTGCTTTTTAACTTATCAGGTTTTTTTTTTTTTTAGTGTACATGATTCCTAGAATTAAAGTACCTCGATTTAGAGCTAAAAGATATTTTTAGAGGTCATTTAGTTCCAACCCCTTCCATTTGTAGACCAGGAAATGGAGACCTGACAGGCTTAAACAGTTTGCCCAAAGTCCCACAAATAATATTTGTCAGAATTGGTAGACCTGAGTCAACCCCAAGGAAGGTGGTTCCAAACCCAGCTCTCCTTTCAGATTATTTAATCTTCCCCCATTTTGCAGCTGAAGAAACTGAGGCCAAACAAAGTTAAATGATTTGCCTAAAACCAGGATTAAGGTTTTCCCAAGTTTTCCCAAGTCCCAGAAAAGAAACAATTCCACGTCAGAAGCTTCCCAACCTCACACCTATGAGGGTTCATGCAGAGTATCTCCACCTACTGGTCACACATGGAAACACAATGGTGCGTTTCTGGCAGGCAGCGTTAATATAGCAAGAGACGTGTTTGTGCTGCCACCTAGTGGCCACTCCCCAGTGTTTGGAACCAATGAGTTCTGGGCCTGAGGTTTCAAGCTGCCGAGGGGCCCTAGATGAATGAAACCTAAGCACATCCCTCTCTTTGGTCCATGGCGCTCTGGATCCTGGGATCGGTCCCTTTCCAACAGGAAAATGTGTTTAGAAGAAGAGGTTATGTGCCCAAAGGACCTGCTGGAAGGTAGAATTAGTGACCCACGAAGACTTGGGAGTGGAGAAGGAAAGAAGACTGAGAGCAGGAAACTGCAGCACCAAGAAGAAGAGTTTGCCTTCATCTAGCATGGGAAAGAGCTCTGGAATGACCTGGACCGTCCTTGCCAGAGAAATTCAAACAGCAGGTCCTGGACATCAAAGAATGAGCTGACTTTCTGCTAGGAATACTGCATGTACAGATAAGTTAATGCTATGTGAACAGTCATCTCCAACAGAACGAACTCCTAACCAGCAGGCACACCAGGAAAGGCAGGTTTAAGAAGCAGCACTTCATCTGGACTTCAACAAAAACTAGAGTCTGCGAGGTTGAGAGGAGAAAGGATTCCAGGCGTGGAGGGCACGAGATGCAGGATCATCTCCAGGGAAACATCCTGGGCAGCCTGATGGACAGGCAAATGGTATTAGAGTAATAAAAAGTTAAATGGGGGGAGGGGGGCAACTATGTAATAGAATAATTTGTTTGTAATAATGTAATAAGTCAATTGTAAGAATTAAAATAGGAAAGGTAGAGTTCTGTAGTGGAGAGGTTTGACTGTCACGCTGTTTCGATTTTAATCTAGAAAGGATAGGAAGCTGGTGAAGATTTTTGAATATTGGAATGACATGGTCAGATGAGTGTTTGGAGAATGTCAATTTGGCAGTTCTGTGGAAGGTGAATCGGAAAGTACAGTCTACTGCAATGGCTCAAGCAAGAAGCAACAAAGAAATAGGGTAGAGGATGTCTAGGGGGAGCTTCAGCCTTTCCTTATGGGTGTGATGATAGAAACCACTCCCCAAGTCCATCTCTTTCTCTCTTTTCTGTTCTCTGTCTCTCCTGCTCTGTCTCTGTCTCTCCAGCTCTCTGTCTTTCCTCCTCTCTCTCTCTCTCTCAGCACTCAAGGGCTTTGCAGCTTAATCAGTTTGGCAGGCTTTAGATTTCAGCTTAGAGTATTTTTCTAGATAGGTGAGATTTTCTGTCCCCTTCCTTCATTTCCCTTTTTTCATATATTTCCATTTTTTAAATTAAAATTACATTATTGAGAGCTGACAGACTCCTGATTTGAGAGTTGATTTTATAATGGCGACCACAGTATTTTATTAATATTACATTCAGTCATTTGACTTTCATTTATTGCATGGGGTAGGTGGGAGTAGGGTCTTTATTCTGTAAATGGCTTCTCTTCAGTTCTCCCTGCTTCAAGCTTGTGTCCCCAAATGAAATAACCTGACTACTTGCTCTTTTCTCTCAAATCTTTTCCCACTGGACTAAGCAGTCATCTCTAATCTCATCCCCACCACCACGATCACTCCCTCGATCAAAATGACCATTAGCCTCTTCTCAATACCATGACTCCCTGCCCCTCCACCTGGGGAAGTGGCCACTTTCCAACCCTTACTTTCTGTCTTAGAATCAATACTAAATATCAGTTCTAAGGCAGAAGAGCAATAAAGGTTAGACAACTGGGGGTGTGACTTGCTCTGGGTCACAACTGGGAAGTGTCTAAGGTGACATTTGAACTGGCTCTGCCCCACTCTAGGCCTGGAGCTCTATCCACCGAGTCACCTAACTGCCCCCATTTTCTTTCTCTGTCTAGAGCTTGGTACAGTACCTGGTATATGGTAGGTGCTTAATATTTATTGACTGCTGCTTTTTATTTCTTCTCCATAAGCCTAGCCCTAGACAATCCCACCTAATAAAATTCCTTAAGCAAACATTTATTCCAAGAAAAGAAGACAGCAAGAAAGCAATTTATTTCTTTTAACTTTACAGAAACAATGAAACATTTATAAAAATACTGTACAAAAAAAGAATCACTTGCAAGAAAAGCAAGCAATCCCCAGTCTAACACTGTTTCATTCATCTGGGCTGACAGGGAGACAAGGTGGGAGTGGGAGTGGGGGTTTGTGGAAAGGCACACCAGGTGCCTCAAAAAGAAGGGCCATACACTCAAAAGGCCAGAGAGAACATCACCCTCCAAATTTCTGGTGACTGATAGGTTAAGCAAGTAACAGAGAAGTGAAGAAACAGGCAAAAAAAAAATAGAGAGACCATTCCCCTCTAAGATCTTAGAAACCAGTAGATGAACGAAGCCTCTGCTCGGATCACCTTGTTCCGCTGAGCTGGCTGAGAGCAGAGAGAAGAGGGTGGGCAGCCCCCAGAAAAGAAAAAATGAGCCAGTTCTACAAGTAAGGAGGGTAAAGGAAACCGAGGCTCATAGGACCGAAAGTTACAAAGGATCTCAGACATTGGCAATGATAAGACCAATTTTTTCTCATAGAGCAGAAATTCAATTTTAGTTGAAGATGGTTTTGGTCACAAGCTAACAATGTCACCATAAATCCATGAGGGCAGAGGGGGTGGGAAGGTGCCACTGCCCAAAGCTCTCCCCCAGAGGGGTCCCCTTCAGCCATGCTGCCAGCTGCAAGGCCTGCTGGACAACTCCCTCATATCAGAGCAACCCAGTCATCCTCCAATAAGCATCTATATTATACCTGAGCCAGACCAAAAGGGTCACCTGAGTAATGGTGAATGCCAGGGCGGAAAATCAGGCTGACAGGCCAGCATCCTGCTGGTCCTCCAGGGGTCAAAGCCTGGCTGAAAAAAAGGAGGCTTTCTGACCTTCAGAAAAGCTCCAGGACTAGAAGAACCCATGGCAGACTTTGGTGGAAATGTGTTTTGCTGCAAGCTGGAGAAGGCCCTGTTCCCCCTGACTGCTCAGAGGCTAAATGGTCTCTGCAGGGTTTTTTCCTGGTGTGAGAAACCTCAAAAAGATTGATTTTTTTTAAATACACCAAACCTCTTCACAGGCATCCTCTTCCAGGTTCTCAGATCCCAAGATCATGAAGCAAAGGAAGATGAGAACATTCTCCAGGAGGGCACACTGCAGGATCAATCTGTTACATCCTTATTAAGCTCCCACTATGCGCCCATGCCACCATGCTTCCCTCTTCCTATAATCTTGGGAGGCGTCTCCCCAGAACCTGAGGTGCCAGTGGGGTGCCATCCCGGTGCCAGGTTCTCCTTTCCCGTGGCCTGGGCTCCATTCCAGATCCCTTTCTCCCTCCCTCCCTGCTGTGCCCACCCCAGCTTCCAATAGTTGCCAGACCCTCAGGGCTTCTGGAACCCAGCTTGGTGGGATCACAGCTCATCTCGGGCTGTGCTGTCAAGAGGGGACTGTAAAACATCTGAGTTCTTGGCCTCCTTGCTCAGTTCCTGCTGCTCCTTCATCTTCTGGGACTTCGCTCGATCCCAGTCTGTCTTCACCTTTTCATTATTCCACACCACAGAGGTCTCCGTGTCACTGATGTAGCCGTCGTCTCCCGTGTAATGGGTGGGATACACGAGGAGGGGCTCCACTGAGAAGGCCAGCAGGTCTCGCTTCTCAAAGTGTTCTTTGTAGTCAGAGCTACAGAAAATATGTCTCTTTAAAGGCCGAGCCAGCACCTCCCCTGAACTGCCCCCCACTCCTTTCCTCCTCCTGCCTCCCCTGAGGGTTCACTGTATTCAGAGCTCCATCAGCCCTGAGTCACTACTCTTGTCCCAACTTTGCCCATCTTCTCGCCTCCCTATATTGTATTTTCCTCCAGCCTGATTACCAAGGGGAAACTGAGCCCCTTCCTTCTGTCCTAGATACTCCAGATCTACAGTGGCCCCTTCCTTGATCCCAGTGGATTATTTAGAATGTATGCCCCGAACTACATTTCCCACAATTCCCTTATCCCTTTCCCTGTACTGCATCATTGGTTAATTTCTTATTCAGTTTCAGTTTTGGCCCCACTGACTCTCCGAGAAGCTCTCTCTGGCTGGACCAGCATGGAGGAAGGGAATAGCTGACTAGGTTTCTCTAGATTTTACTTTCCCTTTGTTCTAAGTTGATTTTAATAAATAATATTAAATATAATAGTTGGAGTACTGGATATATTAATTTTAATCTTTACACCTGAGACAGGAACCCTGCAAGATGGTAGCACCAGTCCCCAGGGAAGGGCAAACCCCAGCTTGGGTAATCAGGAATCAAGTTAAATGATATACTTGAACAAAAACCAACAACAACAACAACAAAACAACCCTTACCTTCTGTCTGTTTTAAAATCAGGGCTAGGCATGGGGGATAAGTGATTTGCCCAGGTTGGATTTGAACCCAGGACCTCCCATTTCCCGGTCTCATTCTCTATCCACTGAGCCCTCATCTGAGCTGCCCTCAAATGATATACTCTTATCAGACACATCCTTGTGGGAAAACTCAGGGCTGAAGAACTGCAGGGCCAGCCAGCCAGCCATCCCAGTCTGCCCTAAGAAACCTCTGTAGTAGCACAGAAGGTTATCCTAGGATTGGGCTCTGATTGAGATAAAATATCCCAACTAGTCAGGTATCTCCCAAGTTCTTGGGGGACCCCGTCCTCTTCCAAGCCTCTCACTTTACTGAAATAACCTTGGAAGTCAGGCTATCTCCTCCAGCAGGGAGACCCTACTTTTCCCTACCAAGAAAGTCATGGCCCCATCTCCCCAGAGACAATCCTCCCACCCCTTTGCCCCCCCACACAAAGAAAAGAACTAGGGAAATGCACAGCCCCGTCCTCCCAGCCTGGCAGAAACCCCCAGAACAAAAGTACCCCATAGAGATGTCCAGCAAAGTCAAGTTTGCTCCACCTCTCGTGCTCCTTCATGAGGGAGCTGAAACCCAAGAATAAGGACCATTACAGCCCCTTCTGCCCCAACACTTACACGGGGTGTTTGTCAAACATCACCGGCAGGAACTCGTCCACAGGCAGCATCTTGGAGAGAGGCTGGGCAGCCAGCAGCTTCTGCGCTCCCTGGAGGGAGAGGACATAGGCCAGGGTCCAGTAGGAATAGTCAGCCTCTACCAAGTTCCGAACATGCGGTACCGCCTTCTCAGGGTGCTCCACTTGCATCCGCTTCCTGCCCACATAGCTGGAGAGAGACAAGTGGCCCCATCCCGGAGCCAGGAAAGCATTTAAGTCCCTGGCAGGAACCAAGAAAGCTGAAACTGTTCAGAGTGAACTCTCAGTCATCGCCTGGAGAAGGGAGCCTCTTGGACCTCCGGAGAGCACAGGTGTGAACCTGCCTGAGTAACTGAAACCAAATCCTGGCAGTGGAATTCTGCAGGGAGAGAGAATTGGGTAGAGCGCTCCCAAATCCTCCCACCTCTCATTCCATCTCCCTCTTTTAAGAGGATGAAGATGTTCCCGATTCCTTCCAGCTCAGAGCTTTTACAAAGTACTTTGGGACTAGACAGTGCAACCAAAACAGCCAACACAGTAACTGTATCTGACAGCCACATTCGGCTGCCTTCCAAGAAGACAGGTCTGTGTCATTATCTTCTCCAAGCTTGGCTCCATTTATTATTTATCCATTATTATTGGTTTCCATGTTATCCATTATTATTATATAATTAATATAGTGATGGGCAGTATGTTATCCTGGAGAGAAAGCAAGGGAGCTGGTCTTGGAATGAAGAAGACCTGAATTCAAATTCTGCCTCTAACAGGAGACAGATTGTATGCCTGAGACCAGGTCTTTTAATGAATCATGAATCATGTAACCATGGAAAAATATTCTAAATGAATTAATTAAATAAAAAAAATTTTAATTAAGATTAAAAAATATATCTCAGTATCCCAGACACCTTTCTGAGACTTCAAGTCACAAAGCAATTGCCAGTTTGACTTCGGAAAGGGAGTTTTTTCCATCTAGAAAATTGTAGGTCCCCAAATAATTATAATAACAACAGTAGGTATATGCTTTAAACACATTAACTCATATAAGCCTCACAAGAACTCGGTGGTACTATAGCTACTATTAAACATATTTTATAGATGAGGAAACTGAGGGTTCGAGATCTGAAACTAAATCTTCTTTCTTTTTTTTTTTAAACCCTTAACTTCCATCTTGGAGTCAATATTGATTCCAAGGCAGAAGAGTGGGAAGGGCTAGACAATGGGGGTCAAATGACTTACCCAGGGTCACACAGCTAGAAAGTGTCTGAGGCCACATTTGAACCCAGGACCTCCCATCTCTAGGTCTGACTCTCAATCCACTGAGCCACCCAGCTGCCACCTGAAACTAAATCTTCCTAAGTCAAAAAATCAGTGCTCCAGTTCACCATGGCAGGCTGCCTTCTGGACTGAACTGGTTCTCCTAAGATAACATTTTCAAAAAAATTTTGATTCTGTTTATACTTCTCCCAAAACAACCACTGGATCGTATTTATAAATCTGGCCTAGAGCCCAGAACACCGGACTTGGGAGTCTGGACTGGCACATGAGTAAACAATCTCCCACTTACCTGGGTTTTCTAGAGACTCCAAGATTTACCCCCATACATAGGTCTTCTTCTGGGTATAAGAATGTGGCTTTGCTTTTTAGGGTTTTACAAGTACTCTAAGCATTCTCCTTTCTCATGCCAAGGGAAATAAATGAGTCCATCTTGCTTGCTACAGTATATATATATATATATATGTGTGTGTGTGTGTGTGTGTGGTGTGTGAGTGTGTGTGTGTATACATTTATGCACAGCTATATTAATAATATTTATTAGAATCTGCATGTGTGCTGCTGGGCAAGTTCATTAGTTTCTGTTTGCCTCAGATTCTTTATCTGTAAAATGGGGATAGTAATAGCCTTTCCCTCCTAGGGTTGTTGTGAAGATCAAACGCAGTAATAACTGTAAAATGCTTAGTTTAGCATAATGCGCAACACCCAGTGAAAAGTTAACTCTTATTATCCATTTAGTTTTAAATTCATTAAGGAAAGGGACTCTCTTTTACCTCTTTTTGCACCCCCAGCACTCAGCATAGCGGCTAGTACATAGTAAGCATCATATAAATGTTAGCTAGAATGATTAAAATTAGAATACCAAAGCAGGAAAAGAAGCCATAAGCACGTGCATAAAATCCTTTGATTTCTCACTCCAAGAGAACAACCCAAAACCATTCTCCTGGCACTAATCAGGCCATTCAAGAGGAAGATATATAGCCTTCCCCAAGCATTCATTGTTCCTTTCTTTTTACCTTTATCTCTAAAGTCAGCAAAGAAGGTCTCTTCCTCTTTTCCAATAAGATCTTCCTAAGTGAGCTCTTTACACCCTCCATATCTCCTATTAGCTAATTGAGTAAATCAGAGAATATTCCAATCTTCTATGTGCTCAAAGACCCCAGAGTATTAAGCTGGGAGCAGAAGGAGCTGATAATGCCCTCCCTTTGCCTGTCACCATCCTGGCATGTGAAAAAGGAGAGAGCATGTCTGTGCATCGGAGACAGAATTCTTCCCATGTAACGAGAGAAGCTAGGAAGACATCTTTAGCACTACTGCTCCATAACTCTAATTTGGATGTCTATTTAGGGAACTACAGCATCTCTGGTCCTTCTGAGGTCTTGGATGGCTGGATAGAATATCTTCTAATAAATCCTTTAGTCTTTTGCCCTCTCCTTTTATATCTCTAGTGCAAATGTGGAGTGGCCTTGTTTGAAGAAGCCTTAGTTGCCAAATTCAGGAACTCACAGAGAGAGCACTTAGTGGCACCAAGCAACCTTCATTTAAAGTACCAACCCTCAAAAGTCCTGGGATTTTGTCCCTGCATTTACATCCTTCATGGATGCAGATTTTTGGATACCTTTAAGATAAGCTAGAGCCATCAAAAAGGTATTATCAGTTCTGAGGGACTTAGGAGAAAGAACACTATACACATCCAGAGGAATAACTGTGGGAGTAGAAATGCAGAAGAAAAACAACTGCTTGATCACATGGTTCAATGGGGATATGATTGGGGATGTAGACTCTAAATGATCACCCTAGTGCAATTATCAATAATATGAAAATAAGTTTTCAACAATGATATACGTAAAACCCAGAGGAATTGCTTATTGGCTCCAGGAGGGGGTGGTGGTGGGAAAGAACATGAATAATGTAACCATGGGAAAATATTCTAATTTAATTAATTAAATAATAAAAATTTTAAAATAAAAATAAAAAATAAATTCTTGTAATATAAATACAAAAAAGATATTGTCATTCAAACCTTTACTTTTTTTTTCAATAAGCATTTCTTTTTTTAACCCTTACCTTCTGTCTTAAAATCAATACTAAGTATTAGTTCCAAGGCAGAAGCGTGGGATAAGGGCTAGGCAATTGGGGTGAAGTGACTTGCCCTGGGTTAGCTGAAAAGTGTGTAAGGCCATGAGGTATTAGGAAAGAGTCAAAGTTTACAATAAGGCCCAGTCCTTGCCCTCATGGAGCTTAAATAACAGCAGGGAAATTAGACAAATATAGATGCTTATATTACACATGATAATTGCCAGTGTTTTCAACAGAATCTCAGAATCTGAGAGTTGGAAAGGCCATTTAATTGGTTCTGAATCCACTTAATTGTATTACTATCTCATCTACATAACTGTCTTCTCCATAAGAATGAGTTTGTTAACTGCCATAAAAAGGAAGTAAGGTCATTCCATCATAGCCTGCCTTTGAGAAAGTCATCATCACAGCATCTCTTTCTAGATATTCACCAATTATCCCTTTATGATCTTTTCTAGAATTTTTCTAGGAGTTGGCATCAAGATCACTGGCCTCTAGATTATAGGCTCTATTTTCTTCCCTTTTTGGGGGAGTGCAAAGTGGTGTATGAGGTCCAAAGAGTACAATCATTACCAATCAGGTGGATCAGGAAAGGGCTGCAAGGGCATGTCAAAATATAAATAAAAATATATAAAATATAAATATATTATAAATATAAATATAAAAAATAAAGAAAGTATAAATAAGAAAGGGAAAGGAGGGGAGCAAGGGTATTGCAAGAATAGGGCAAGGAAGAAAGGGATGAACAAGAATGATATTATGGAGCTGACTTGGTAAGTGACTGCATGGGAAAAGTAAGAGAGAGCAAAGAGTCCAATGTAACTCCAAGATTACAAACATGGGAAGGCAGGGTAAATGACAGGTCATGAATAGAAATACTAAAGTCAGAAGGAAAAACAAATTTAGGAGAAATTGAAGGAATTCAGTTTGGGATATGCTGAGCTTGAGATGCCAGTGGGATGCAAAACTTTTTAACAATTAACAGAATGACAAGGTGCTTAAAAGTAGATAATAGTCATAATCACACAGTATAAGAGACTAAGTCTCCAAAAAAATAAAAGATTTTAAAAAATACAATATGATAGTGGTTAAAGGACTGAATATTCTGGTTGAACTAGAAGAGGGTAAAAAAAGACAAACAAAAGGGTAAAAAAGGTTGAAAAGATCTTTGAATTGTATTTAGTTTTGTTAAGCTTGGTTTGGTGAAAGAAACAATCATAACTTATGACTACAGAACTACAGTTCACATTCCCATAACAATTGTAGCTACAAATACAGACAGTAAGTCAAATCTAACCATTGTTGCATAAAACAGAAAAAGACTGAATTCTCCATGAAAAACTGGAAACTTCAGGAATAACTGAACAAGTTATGGTATATGACCTGATAGAATATTATTATGGGGGGCAGCTGGGTAGCTCAGTGGATTGAAAGCCAGGCCTAGAGATGGGAGGTCCTAGGTTCAAATCTGACCCCAGACACTTCCCAGCTGTGTGACCCTGGGCAAGTCATTTGACCCCCATTGCCTAGCCCTTACCACTCTTCTGCCTTGGAACAATACACAGTAGTGATTCCAAGATGGAAGGTAAGGGTTTAAAAAAATATATTATTATGCCATAAGAAATAATTGAAGGGACCTTTTTAGAGAAACCTAGGAAGATATGTATAAGCTGATTTAGAGTGAAGTGGAGAGAACCAGAAGAACAATTTATGTAAGTATTAAGTTTGAGACAAACAATATTAAAAGACTTAAAATGCCAAACAATGGAGTGGCCAACCATGATTCTATTGGTGAAGGACTCAAGATGTAGAATATGTGTGTGTGTGTGCTCTGCATATATAATTTATATATGTGTGTGCATATAAAATAATATATGCACACATGCTCAAATATATACATATATGTAGATACACAAATATACATTTGAACTTTGCCAAGTGGGAATTTGTTCTACTTAAGTTTGCATATTTGTTACAGAGTTTTGCTTTTTTTTTTCCCCAGTGAGAGAAAGGTGAAAGAGAAAAATAAATGCTTATTAAGTGAAAAAAAAATGTTAAAAGGCAGAGATATAATGAGGGTGAGTAGGCTGAAACACGACACCCTTGATAATAGTACTAGACAAGTGGCATAAAATAAATTGTGGAGGATATGTAAAACTGATATTAAAAAATATCCCAGAACTGGGCATATATCTCCAAGGAAGTAAAAGACAGAAACAAAGGATTGAGATATATATATATCCATAGCATCACTTTTGTACTAACAAAGAGATGAAAACAAAATGGGTGCCCAACAATTGAAAAAATAATATAAAGAATGTAATAGTGGTAAGAAATGGTAAATATGAAGGATATAGAAAAATATAGGAAGATCTGCAAGAACTGATGTAGGGTGAAATATGCAAAACCAAAAGAACAAAATATTCAATGACTATTAACTGAAAATGAAAAGATCAATCTGAAGAAACCAAAATCAAAGAAAAATCAGTGATAGCACTGGAGAGTAGATAATGAAATATACCTTCTCCCCACCTCACCCCAGCAGAGAAGACAGATTACTAGGATAGAATATTGTATATATTCCATCAGATATGGTCTATGTATTATACATTTTATTTAATAATTTTTCCTTATCACAGGGAAGGTTTAATAGGCAGTGGGGCAAGGGTTGAAATTTGTGTGATGCCTCTAGACATATTACTCCAATGACATCACTGTCAAAATGAAAGACCCTATTTATATACACCAAAATATTTATAGTAGCTCTTTTTGTGGGACAAAGCAAATGCCCATCAATTGGGATTGGCTAAAATGGTTGTGGAATAGAATATAATGGCATATTACTATAATATAAGAAATTATGAATATGATGAATACAAAGGAATTTGGGAAGACATATGGATTGATGAAAAAAGAAGTAAGCAAAATCACCAAAACAACATATATAATCTCTTCAATAAGGTAAATGGAAAGAACAACAAAATAATTGAAACCAAATGTTGTAGGATTAGAATATCCAAGCTGGGACTCAATAAAGGGGTAGTAGAAGACTTTTCCCTCCACTTCCTTGCAGAGATGGAGGACCATGGATGGGGAACTTTGCACATAATGATGGACTTTTACCATATATTGGTTAGTTGGGAGGAACTTTTTTTCTTCATTATTATAAGAGATGGCTTTCTAGGAGAAGATGGACAAAGTGATACATTGGGAAATGTAGGCGAGGTAAAATAAAAAAAGTTGCAATAAAAATTATTTTTAATTTGAAAAAATTATCAAGATGTAAAAACAAAAGGCACGAAAATATTTCTTTGAAAATACCAAAAATGAGGTGGGTCTAGATAAGAGACAACATCTAGACAGACCAGACATTAGCATCTCCAAGATACAAAAGGAACTAGAGGAAAATCTCCACCATGTATAGTAGTCTTCAGGAAGCATTCATGAAAAGTATAATTTTTTGGTCATTTTGTAAACTCAGTCAAAATTACAAAGCATGAGAAGTTGTGGAAGGCTATAATCTATATCAGTGAAGGAAGTATCCTTATCAAGGAGATCATGGATACACCCAAGTGTATACACATACATACATACACACACACCCCTCAAATTAATTTTTTAGACTCATAATATCAAATAAAATGCTAATGGGTTACTTTATAGAAATGGAAAAAGCAGTAAAGAAATTGATGCAGAAAAATAAACTGGTGAAAATATAAATTAGAACAATGAAAAAAAGTTGATGAAGGATGATTTCAAAATATACCACAAAAGGTTTATGTTGGTGATGGAATACTATTGTGCTCAAAGGAACAATGAACTGGAGGAATTCCTTGTGAACTGGAACAACCCCCAGGAATGGATGCATAGTGAAAGGAACAGAACCAGGAGAACATTGTACACAGAGACTGATACACTGTGTTATAATCAAATGTAATGGACTTCTCCATTAGTGGTAATGCAGTGATCCTGAACAACTCAGAGGGATTTATGAGAAAGAACACTATCCACATTCAGAGGAAGAACTGTGGGAGTAGAAACACAGAAGAAAAACAACTGCTTGATAACATGGGTTGATGGGGATATGACTGGGGATATATACTCTAAATGATCATCCTAGTGCAAACATCAATAATATAGAAATAGGTTCTGATCAAAGACACATGTAAAACCCAGGGGAATTGCTAGTTGGCTGTGGGAAGGGTTGAGGGAGAGGAGGAAAAGAATATGATTCTTGTAACTAAGGAATAATGTTCTGGGTTGACTAATTAAATAAAATTTTCAAAAAAAAATATACCACAAAAAAATAATTACTCTGAAAATCATAGGAAATGGGAAATAGGGATAGTTGAATGGAACAGAGCAAAGATTTAATAAAGCTAATTATCTAATGAATATTTTAAAAACAAATCCAAGAATACTAAACATTGGAGAAAGTAATCATTATTCAATAAATATTGTTGGCAAAATTAGATTATAGGTGAGTGAAACATGAATGTAGCTCTACACATCACATCATACACTAAATTCCAAATAAATCATGAGTAAATTTTTTTAAATCATTAAAAAGTTAGTAAACTTTTTCACTTTTCAATTTCTATAACATTCCTTGTTTTATAAGATGGCTTTCTTATAATAGAAAGGGAAAGGATACTGGGAGAAATTTAAGTGATAACAAAACAAAATATATCCATAAATTTTTTAAAGTTGGGGTAATAGTAAAAACCAATACTAAATTAGAAAAAAAAGGATAAAGATGAGAAGACAACATTAAATGCAATTAGAGTAACTCTAACCAAGATTTTTTTTAACCAATATTTTTAAACATGTTGTCAATTTGAATGGGAAATAGACCAAAGTAAAGATGAAGACTCTATTGCTATTTGAGATACATTCAAAATGATGCAAAGCAGTCCCCACAACAAGGAGGCTAAAAGAATTCAGATACTTCAGCCAAAAGATATACTTGATTTCCCTGCCAATCAGAGAGATAGAGCAGACAAGGATATGACGAGACAAATGCACAAACTTATTTGCAAAACAGCATGGAAGAGCATGATTTTGAGTTCAAAACAACTGCAAAAAGAGGGAAAGTCGAGCCTACAGCAAGTTTGACATGAAATTCAGTGAAATTGCAACATCCTACTGACATTTATAAATGGAACTAGAGGGAGAAAAACAAATAGATGGGGAGATCTGCAAGTATCTCTATAGTGATCTATTCTTTGTAATTAAAAAATAACCAGCACATTTAGACTTCACCACCTCAGTACACCATTGATTCATGGAAATAACAATGGCACCTACAACGATGAAGTTTGAAAATAAGTCCAAGACCAGACCAAATGCTAGATGTGACACAATTATTACAAATGCTAGAGGAATCACTTTTTAAAGATTTCTTAAAGAGGAAAAGTTCTAGAAGAATGGTGGTGCTATAGATAGTACTAATATCAAAAGAAGGAAGCAAGAAGAGATCAACAACTACTTGTCTACTTTCTTATGAGAACAGAATAAAAATATATCCATGGCATAACTGATGAGAAGAAAATAGATAGCGTCCCTAATTATTTTCTATACTAGATCACATCTTTACAGTCATGTGCATTACAGGAATAGGGAATATAGTATTATACTGTATTTATTGCTTATTGATTTTTTTTTAATTTTAATTTGAGCAAACTGAGGCCTTAAAGGCTCTCCTTTTACAAGCTGTCTCCCTTGCATATGTTACAATATTATATGAGATATTCTATTACCTCTATGAAAAATGAGACCATAGAGATAATTTGTCTAGGGACCTAAGTATCAACATCAACTAACGCATAAAATAGGGAGACTAAAGGTGTTCACCTGTGTCACAGAGGATGTCCTGTGCAAAGCCCAAGTAGAAGAGGGATTCCTTATTGATAGAGAAGCTCTCCCGATGCTCCTGTTTGTGGATGATATCATGATGAATTCATCGAGCCCTGGAACACTCCAGTGCCTCCTCAACGAGATCCACAGCCACTCAAAAAAGGATTAGTCTAGCAATCCACACTATGAAAACAAAGTGGATGAAGAATGCATACTGTCCAGATGGAGGTGGTTCATCAATTCATATATCTTGAGCATATACTGCAGATGAACAGAGGTGGGTCCAGAAATGAATTGTAAATGATTGGGTTACACTGCATTTGAGAAGTCACCCGGCTCTTTAAATACCAGTGTTCTCTTGATTATAGTTATATGGCTAGGAATACATAAATCACAACTACAGGTGATCGCAAGAGCTATGAAAGAACACATGGGTGAATATAAATGGCATGTTACCAATAATGACCAGCTTGGAAGAAGTGGCATAAGAGACAGCATCAAGAACATATATGACTCAAAAAGAAAACAGGTTGGGATGATAGATGGACAGTGCATAAATGGAAAGAGGCTAGCCACATCATCACAGTGAAGACGGGCTACTCGAGTGTTTCCGTGGTATCCATGAAGGAAAATAACCAAAGAAAAGCCTCTAGCAGCATGAGCTGGATGCTTGGGAGGATCTGCTGAAAAACAATATCTGAGGTGAAAAGGTACAGGTGGATTAGAAAATGGACCAGTCACAAAGTCAGAAATCTACATAAGTACTAAAATAATGAAAGACTTTAAGAAGGTGGGGGGGGGGAAGCCATGGGGGGAAACAAAGCAGAACCAGAAAGAGAGCATGGATAAAGGACAAAATAAACTGATTATGAATACAGACTTCAAAACAAAGTTGGGAAGGAGACCCACAAGGGAATACATTGTTACTGTCCTCATCTAAAATGACTATTTATTGTGGTGTTTTTTGGTTTTTAAGTTTCTGTTTGTGTTTGTTAGGAGTGCTGCTGAATTGCTGGATTCCATAGGAAGATAGAAGAGCCTCCTCTCTGTGCATGACCCTGTGGCTGCCCACCAAAGGGTCTTTCTAGCTGATTCCTGGGCTCTTATCTATATTCCCCAAGTTGCTGGATAACACAAACCCCAATGTCCCTTTGCAACATCTACCCATTGTTCCTAACTCTGCCCTCCAGGGTCAGACAGAAGAAGTCTAGTCTCTACCTTCCCATGGCAAACAGCCTTTCAAATACTTAAAGACTATCCTATCACCCGCCGCCCCCATTTCTTCATTTCTTCTCTTCGTAAAGCTCAACATCCCCAGCATCCTCTGTTAACACACACACAACAAACTCAAGACCCTTCACTATCTTGAGGTCCAGCCATGAATCCCTTATTCTAGATGGAGTCCAAAGAGGTCACACTACAGAAGGATGAATCGGGAGCAGCTGGGTGGCTCAGTGGATAAAGATCCAAGCCTAGAGAAAGAAGGTCCCAGGTTCAAATTTGACCTCAGACACTTCCTAGCTGTGTGACCCTAGACAAATCACTTAACCCCCATTGCCTAGCCCTTACCACTCTTCTGCCTTGGAATCACTATGTAGTCTTGATTCTAAAGCAGAAGGTAAGGATTTAAAAAAAATTTTTTTTAATAAAAATTAAGTCTATTACTTTATAACTCAGACATGCAAAGAAGAGTTTCCAAGTTTGGGGGACAGTTCCTAAGCCCAGACTGCCATCCTCCTAAGCAGAGAGAGGGAACCTGCTCCTCCCCCAAAGTCCTAGAGGAGAAGAGCCAAGAGGATCTCCTTTGAGTGGTTCTTCCTTGCAGAAGAACCCAGAACCTTGTCCATGCAACCTTGTGATGTTTACTGGCATCCCCTGCCCAGTCACAAGGCCTTCCTACGAGAAGGTGAGCAAGTAGCCCATCTGCTCTCCGGAGCCACCAGAGAGGCTTGGGTTGGGAGACTGGAAGCTCGAGACCCTGAGCCTTGTCCGCTGGGAGCTCCAGCCCTGGTACTCACATCAAGTCCCACTCCAGACCTTCTTCCTCGATGTCATACATCAGATTCATCAGGCGCCTTTTGAAGAAAATCTCAAAGCGGAGGTCGTCCTCAAACACAAGAGATTTCTCCAGGCCTCGCTCCACAACCTGACAATGAAACCAGGCGGCCTCCATGAGGAGGGAGAATGGGAAGCCTGAATCCCCAAGTGCCCAGCACAAGAGAACCTCAGAGCCTTTTGGTGGTCACCCCCAGGAAGGTGCTGTGCTCCAACCTGCTTCCCCCACAAGCACCCATGCTGCCTCCTAACTCTGCATGCAGCAGAAATGCTCAAATTTTTTTAAATTTAATTTAATTGATTAATTAAGAGAATTTTCCCATGGTTACATGATTGATGTTCTTTCCTTCCCTTCCGCCCACCCCCCTCCCATAGCCAATGCGCAATTCCACTGGGTTTAAATGTGTCATTGATCAAGACCTAAGAAATGCTCAGATTTGGAGATAAAGAATGGGGCACACGAGTCCATGCACATGCCTACGCTCTCCAGGATAAACTTAAGCTACAGACAAACCCAGAGAGGTACCATCACACACAGGCTTTGGTATCAGTCTGGCAAACAGAAATAGAGCTGGCCACAGATACAGACAATTCCTGTCTCTTTCACCCCAAAATCTAATGGTCCAAGAGGCAGCTGAGATTGTGAGGGATCTAATTAGCTGGCTCACCTTCCCCCCAGTCCCCAAAGAGAAGGTAGAGTCATTCCTACTAATCCCAGAGGCCCTTAACCTCCACTTAACTTATTCTAGACACCATTCTAATGATCATTCTCCTGGTCCTTCCCCACCACTGACCCTCTTCTGTTTCCCAAGGCCAGTGTTCAATCACTTCTCAGGAGTTTGACTGATGGATCCCACCAGGGAGAAAAGCAGCCAGCCAAGAGCCTCAGCTTTGAGAGGAGCTCCGGCCCTGACCTGGGCCCAGCCAGCACCACCTAGTCACTCTGGCCAAGGATAGAAGGTCTGTACACATACCCAAGACCTGCTGCTATTTGGTGCCCTTCTTCCTCCTTCTTGGCTCAGGTCACTCACCCTGCCGTCTCTCAAATAACCACAAACACCTCCTAGACTTTGGAAGCTCAGAAGCAGGCAGCTCTTATAGATAAATAACATCCTTCGCCTGCAAGTCAAAGCCTGCCACAAGGGGGAACTTCCTCCCTCCCCACGTCGCCCACTCCAGCATAGGACAGCTCTGGTTGTTGGGAAGTACATCCTGACATCATACTTCAATTGGACCCTTTCCAACTTCCACTCATTGTTCCCAGTTGCGTCCTCTGAGGCCAGACCCAGCAAGTTTAGTCCTTCTTCCACAGGACAAGTCCTTGAAGTCCTCTGAGAAAGTGATCCCATTCCCCTATTTCTCCACCCTGGTCTAGAGGCCAAAAACACCCTGTCATGCCTGGTGGGGCTGTGGAAACCCTCGTGCCATCTGGCCAAACTCTCATTCGAGATGCTGTGGCATGAGGCGGGGAGAGCCCTTTCCACTGGCACTCACCTCCTTCCAGATCTGATGGTGACTGAGGAAGCAGCCCAGTTCTCCCTTGGTGAGTGGGCGGCCGTGGTAGGGGTCCTGATAACCTGGCAGCATCCGAATCCCCAGGGCTTCCACTTGGCTCGTGTTCATGGCTCTGGAAAGAAAATGGACAGAACCACTATCTAAGTCATTCGAGGCTACGTTGGTGACTGAGCCAGCCGCAGATAGTCCATGGGAAAAAGGGGACAGAAATAAGCGATTTTTTTAATTTGAAATTTTTTATTTAATTAATTTAGAATATTTTCCCATGGTTACGTGATTCATGTTCTTTCCCTCCCCTCCTCTCCCCTACCTCCTCCCCTAGCCAATGAGCAGTTCTGCTGGGTTTTACATGTGTCATTGATCAAGACCTAAGAAATAAGCTATTTTTTTAAACCCACCAGAATTCCTGATACTACATATCAGCTCCAAGGCAGAAGAGTGGTAAGGGCTTAAGTGACTTCCCTAGGATCATACAGATTTGATTTGAACCCAGGACCTCTCAACTCCAAGCCTGGCTCTCTATCCATTGAGCTACCTAGCTGCCCCAGGAATAAGTTTTTATATAGTGATAGACACTTTACAAATATCATCCCATTTGATACTCACAACAACCTTCCAAGGTAGGTGCTGTTATTATCTCTGTTTTTACAGTTGAGGAAACTAAGGCAAATGGAGGTTAAATGACTTGTCCAGGGTCACACAGCTAGCAAGTAACTAAGGCTAGATTTGAACTCCAATCTTCCTGACTCCAGGCCTAGCACTCTAAGCTACTAGCTACTCCTGTGAACCCACCAGAAGCTGCCCAGAATTTCCCTTTTGTGCATCTGCCCAGTAAGGAGGACGATTGAACATAAATCCCCTCCCACAGAATTAGTACAGGATGTGTCGAGCATACTCTACACCACAAAGTAAGACTTGGGATTCCTGTGGAAGGGTATCCTGGTAGAATTTGCCCCACATACAAAATGCCAGGGCTGAGGAATTCTGTATGGTGCTTTAGAGAGAGTATTCATCACAAGATGAGCCCATCACAGCGATATCCTATATTCCTAGAACCACTCTGGTCTTTGGTCCCCGCTCTGACCCAGGGTTCCCCAGGTCCCCTGGATGCTCAAGACTGGAACTCACCTTCCATCTATTGCATCCACAATTTTGCATTCAATCTCCTGCTCATGGAGAGTCCTTAGCATACGCTCACGTCTGTCCAGTCGCCGCTTGAGATTAATCATGAAGACCTACAAGGCCAAACACAAGCCAAGGTCAAATCCTGAAGCCCCCTCCTACCTTCTCCCTGCCCTCCTCCTCCCAAGCCCAGCAACCATTCTCACCTCATCAAAGCCCATCTTATCAGGTACCTTGGCCTGGACAGAGGTAAAATGTGATGGTTCCACTGGGGGGTACTTTACTACAGAAAAATAAAAGATAAAAGATGTGTGTGGCATCTTTTGTAGTATCAAAGAATTGGAAACAAAGTAGATGCCCATCACCAACACACCCAAGAAACTTCATCATCCTCAAGACTACATCATCCTTGATACTCATCAGGACCATCAGTTACCGAACAGCTCTCAATGGGTGTTAGAGCAGAGAATTGTTTCTTCATTTCATTCCCTACCCTTTACTCCTTAGGACATCATGCTCCCCAGCTGAGTACCCTTCCTTCCTTCCATCCTCCACTTTTCAGTTTCCTCTCGTATATTATTTTCCTTCATCAGATTGTAAGCTCCTTGAGGACAGGAATTTTCTTGTATCTGTAACCCCATTTCTTAGCAAAATGCCTGGCTCATTGTACATGTTTAATAAATGTTTATTGACTGTCTGACCTGGGGAATGGCTAAATAAATTGTGGTCCATGAACTCAATAAACTATTACTATGCTCTAAGAAGCAGCAAATGAAAAATAGTAGAAAGGAAGGGAATGTTGTATGAACTGATAACAGATCAAAATAAAAAGAACCAGGTAAACAACACACAGTGTATTATGAAGGGAGAAAAGAGAACAATAATGACCCATCTTGGCCCCAAAGAAAAGATGAGCAAAAGTACCTCCTTCCCCTCTTTGCAGGAATGGTGACAATGGGTACAGAACACTGCATAGACATTGATATGTTAGTTGGATTTGGTGAGCAGACTTTTCCCCCTTCTTTTTCTCTTTTTAAATTCTTATCTTCTGTCTTAGAATTGATATGTTGATTCTAAGACCAAAGGAATGATAAGGGTTAGGCAATTGGGGTTAAGTAACTTGCCCAGGGTCACACAACTAAGAAGTATCTGAGGCCAGATTTATTCCCCATTCTTTTAGAAATCTTTTATAAAAATAAATTTATAAAATAAAAATAAGTAAATAAAAACAAAGGATGGCTCTTGGGCTAGAGAAGGAGAGAATACTATATTTGGAAAGGAAAGTGATTAAGTAATATATAAAAAATGTTTTTATAACCTTTACCTTAGAATCAATATGGTGTATTGGTTCCAAGGCAGAAGAGTTGCAAGGGCTAGGCAATGGGGGTCAAGTGACTTGCCCAGGGTCACACAGCTGGGAAGTGTCTAAGGCCAGATTTGAACCCAGGACCCCCCATCTCTGGATCTGGCTCTCAATCCAATGAACCACCCAGCTGTCCTCCAATAATTTTTTAAGAGGCATATATGATAGCCCCAGGCTCAGACTGTCAGGAATAGGATTCAAAGCCAACAACCACAAACTCCCACACTGATAATTTCTGCCTTCAAGGACTCCCTTTCCAAAACACATATGGATATCTCATACCACATCAGCACAAACAAGGGAAATGGATCCACGTGCACAGGAGACCACACAAGAGACGTCCATAAGAACAATGGAATGGAAAAAGCAGTTCACAGGGGAAATCATTTGGGGTGCATGCTATAGGGATATTGGAGAGAAAAGGAAAGGGCTATCATGATCAGGTTAGGTCAGCCTGGGGAATCTCCACGGAGGAGGAGAACAGAAGGGAGCAGAGGTGAGCAAAGGGGCAGCCAAGAGGATGAGAAGCAAACTGGCTGGGGCAGAAAAGCCAAGGTGGAGCGCTATATGGAGGGGAGCCTGGGGCCCCCAAGCCACTGCCTTCCTCACAAAAAATGCCCAGGGACAGGAGCCCAGTCTTTTGAAAGCTGAGCTGACTTCCGCCAATCGCCATGTGCCTGGAGTCAGGACAAAGGCATAGTGTGAACCTTTCCCAAGGAATGTGAGGAGGAGAACAGACATTGGCCTGTGCTATGGACTGGACTCTAGCCAGAACAGGAAGACATCTATAGGAACCAGCAGCAGGAGCCAAACTACTACACACCTCCAACGAAGGGTCTGCCCTCTGGGCTCGTATGCCCTCGGCTTCCTTCATCTCTCCTCAGCCTCTGCAGTCCAATTCCTTTCTGCTCAAAGGATGCTTCCTTCCAGGTGATCCACTGCCCTCTTCTCCATCCTCATTCTCCCTGACCTCTCTATGGTAGTTGATACTATTAAGAGTCAGTATGGGAGGGGGCAGCTGGGTAGCTCAGTGGATTGAGAGCCAGGCCTAGAGATGGGAGGTCCTAGGTTCAAATCTGGCCTCAGACACTTCCTAGCTGTGTGACCCTGGGCAAGTCACTTGACCCCCATTGCCTAGCCCTTACCACTCTTCTGCCTTAGAACCAATACACTGTATTGATTCCAGGACGGAAGGTAAGGGTTTAAAAAAAAAAAGTCAGTGTGGGGGAATATTTTTCCATGGTTACAAGGTTCATGTTCTTTCCCTCCCCCCAACCCCCATAGCCAATGAGCAATTCCACTGGGTTTTACAAGTGTCACTGGTCAAGATCTACTTCCATATTATTGATATTTGCACCAAGGTGATCTATATCCCAATCATATCCCCATCGATAGCATTAAATTTTTTACCTATTGCACCACCTAGTTGCCTCCTCAATGTCTTTTCTTTTTTTAAACCCTCACCTTCTGCATTAGAATCAATGCTAAATATTGGTTTCAAGGCAGAAGAGCAGTACAGTACAGGTTAAGCAGTTGGGGTTAAGTGACATATCCAAGGACACACAGCTAGGAAGTGTCTAAATCCTGATTTGAACCCAAGATCTCCCATCTCCAGGCCTGGCACTCTACTGAGCCACTTCCATGCTTTTTCATAAATTGTCCTCCATGCCTGGTATGTATTCTCTCTTCTCACATAGAAGCCATACCACCTTCTATATGAAAATTTTCCACATCCCCCAGCTGCTAGTGTGTTGCCTTCAAAACTACCTTATATGCAAGTTCCTACAAGGCATGGAGCATGTTTAGTTTTTGTCTTTGCATCCCGAACACCTAGCAGAGTATCTGGTACACAGCAGGAGTTAATAAATACTTGTTGATTGATTCTTGACTTTGCAAATTACTGAGCTTGGGCAAGTCATTTAATCTCTCTGGGCCTCGGTTTCCTCATCTGTAAAGTGGGACTAGACGTTGCCTAGGACCGCTTGCAGTTCTCATTCTGTGGTCATACAACCCCTTTCTCCCTTGACACAACTCCCCAGGGCTCTTTCCTCTCCTCCGTCTTCCTTTTCCTCCCACTCCCAAAGAAGGATATTCTCCAAGTGAATTTAGCAAAAGCTCATGAAACATCCCATTTTGTGGTTGCTCTGCTAGGCCCTGGAGATCCCAAGACAAATGAGAGGCAAGTCTGAGCTCTCCCCTCATTACACTCAGAGAAGCATTCTAATGGCCTCCATTACTCTGCTGTTCCTCCGAAAGAAGGTACTATAGACTCTAAAGGATCACCTGGTGCAATTATCAATAATATGGAAATAGATCTTGATCAATAACACATATAAAACCCAGTGGAATTGGCATTGGCTACTGGGGGGAGGGGAGGGAAATAATATGAATCTTGTAACCATGGAAAAATATTCTAAATTAATTAATTAATTATATTAAATTTTTTTAAAAAGAAAGAGGTACTATGATCACTCCCATTTTTCAAATGAGGAAACTGAGATGAAGACAGAAGGTTAAGTGCCTTCCCCAGGGTCACACAGCTGAAAAATGTCTGAGGCAAGACTTGCCCTTGGATTCCCTTTCTCTACATCTAGAACTCTCTTCCACTATACCAAATAGCAGTCATTCTTCTGGTTCAAAACACTTGGCCACTTGTTCATCTGTGCATTCATTCATATAGTAAACACCATCCAGTCCCTATCTATGCTGTGCCAGGTGCTATGCCTTAGTATTGGAGATATAAAGGGAGAAAGTAAACATTTATACTCATTTCATCTGAATTGACCAAGAAGGCTAAACTTACATTCTCTGAAACCTTTTTGTTGTTCAGTAGTTTCAGGCATATCCAATTCATTGTGACCCCATTTGGAGTTTTCTTGGCAGAGATACTGGAGTGGTTTGCCATTTCCTTCTCCGGCTCATTTTACAAATGAGGAAACTGAGGCAAACAGGATTAGTGACTTGCTGAGGGTCACAAGGCTAGTTTCTTTCTGACTTCTAGGCTAGTACTCTACCCATGGTACCTCATAGCTGCGGTATTTTTTTTTCCTCTAGGACAGCTAAAATCTCTCCATCTTTTCACCACATCCTTCCCTTTCACACATAATGTGATCTTCAGCTCACCCAGTATGAACTTTAGATTTACTCCACCCTGCTTAGTCTAATAAAACAAGAATGTCTACACCCCTACTTAAGGGTTAAGTATTTAGGAGGATGGCCTATGACAGACATGTGCTAGCAAATGACAAATCAGAAACAACTGACAGACCCCTGGGCTGTCCTAAGTCAAGCTTAAGCTACCATTGGTACTGATGAGACGTAGGAAAGTGATGTAAAAACAGTCTATATATTTCGCGTCACTTCCTCTCTCAGCTTCTTTGCACGGAGAGGTGGCTGGCCTGGCGGCAGCATGCTAAGCATCTTAGCATCTTGGCATGGTGGCAGCTATTGTCCAGGTTTGGTGGGGAGTGTCCTTGATACACTACTGGGGGAAGCCTAGTAACCTAATTCAGGTGAGGCATCTTCCCTGAGCTCTCTCAGAGTTTAGGCTGATTCCTTTCTCCTTTACCTTTCAAAACACTATCCTCTTAGGAAGTGTCTAATCTTCTGAAAAGACCTCGTAGCAGAGGTCTTTGAACTCCCCCTGGCTCAGGCTAGGCGGGAGAAATCCTATACCCTTTCCCTCTCTCTTCTTCCTAATTCATTCCCTCTATATTAATTAAACGACCATAAAATTTCCAAACTGACTTGGGTATTTTATTTGGGATATTCTCTGGTGACCAATTAAATTTAGATTGTCACAACCCTAAAATTCCCCTTACACTGGCCAATCAGGTCCTTTCTCACTCCCTCGCTCAGCACTTACAGAGGCCCTCATCCCCATCTCCATCACATTGTTTCTTCTAGAACAATATTTGTATACAGCAAGAACACAGGATCATAGTTCTGAAGCTGAAAAGGCCCTCAGAAGTTGTCTAGTCCAGTCCTCTTGTTTTTATAAATGAAGGTGAGCGACTTGCCCAAAGTCACACAGGTGATAAATTGAAGAAATCCCAACTGAATCCAGGTCCTGTGACTCCAAATCCAACCCTCTTCCCACTGCATAACAGGCCTCTTATGTCTCCACCTTAGTTTACCTTTCAATTTCCCTGTCTCCAAACTAGGCTGAACATCCCCCAAATCAACCATCTTTGAAGGAATGAATTTTGCCTTCTTGGATTACTGCAAGTAGATTAGCCTCCCAATCTCCCTGACATTAGTCTCTCCTCTTCCTTACGCAATACATGAAGATTTTTTTTTTGCTAATTAGTTCCATCAGATCATTACCTCTGCTCAATAACATTTGGTGCTTCCTGCTGCTGAAAATCCTGGCTTCTGAACTTGGCATTCAAAGTCTCCAACAGCTTTAGCTTTTCACTGTTTCCCAGTATAAACCGCCTTTTCTAGCCAGTCTAGAGTCTTTACTGTCCCTTAAATATTCCAATACTATTATTTATTAGCTATGTGACCTTTAGTAAGGCAATTAACCTCTCTCCTAAGTAAAATGAGAGTGTTATATTATAAGATCCTTCAGGGTTTTTCAAGCTTTAAATCTTAACATTATCCCAAAAGAGTATTAAAAATGTTAGCAATTACAATGAGGAAAAAAAAAGAATGAATTAAAGGTAAAAATATTGGCAGAGATCTGATAAGATCATATCTCAAAGAGACATAATGAGTTATTTAGAAAACCCCAGAGAACCAGGAAAGAAAGTAACTGAAATAATTAATTGCTTTGGAAAGTAGTTGACACGGAAGGAAGGAAAGGAAGGAAGGAAGAAGGGAGGGAGGGAAGGAAGGAGGGAGGGAAGAGGAAGGAAGGAAAGAAAGAAGGAAAACTATATATCTGTGCTGTCAAACCTATGGTATGTGTGTCAAAAGAGGCACTCAAAGCCTTCTCTGTGAGCATGCACACCATGAACAGAGTTTGCCAGAGTTCGTTACTAGAAAGCCAGAGGGATGCAGGGCTGGGCTGCTTTCCTTCCCCTCTCCATGCACACTTGAGGACATTTCTCACATCACCCACCCCTCTAAAAGGTTTGCCCTCACTACCATATACCATAATAAGTTCCAAAAAGAATAACTGACATAAACATAAAAGGTCACCTCATGAAAAAGTAGAGGAGAAGGGAAAGAGAATCCATGATCAAAGGATCAAGGAGAATAAAAAAGACCAAATCAACAATTTTGGTTACATAAAAATTTTGAAGGTCTAAAAAATCAGTTTTACTAGAATAAAAAGAAAAACTAAGAAGCAGGGGCAAGTCTTTGCATCAGTTATTTTTGCCATCCAAGACAGATAGGGAAAAGAAGCAAATATATAAACCATTACTGAAGAGATACGTGGTTCAAAAGATATAAACAAGGGGACAGCTGGGTAGCTCAGTGGATTAAGAGCCAGGCCTACAGATGGAAGGTCCTAGGTTCAAATCTGGCTTTAGACACTTCCTAAGTGTGTAACCCTGGGAAAGTCACTTGACCCCCACTGCCTAGTCCTTACCACTCTTCTGCCTTGGAACCAATACACAGTACTGATTTTAAGATGGAAGGTAAGGGTTTTTAAAAAAAAGATATAAACAGTTTTCAAAAGTAGGGCAAGTGATGATGGGAAAAAATGTTCCAAATCACTAATAATAAGAGAAATGTACATTAAAAAAAATTCTGAGGATAAATAAGTATGAGGTAAGACCTCAGAATTTTTTTATATGCTAATATTCTAATAAAATATGCTAAAAGACTGAATAATCCATGAATTTTGGAAGGGCTACAGCTTCCCACAAGCACACTATGAACTGGTCTAACCAACCATTCTGGAAAACAATGTAAAATTATGCAAAAGTAGTCACTAAATTGCTTTTGCCCTTTGATTCACTAATCATACTACTAAACATAGACACTAAGTAGGACAAGAGAAGAAAGATCCACATATAAGATGATATTTATCACTGTGCTTTTTAGATAGCAAAAAAAAAAAGGAAAGAAGGAAGGAAGAAAGAGAAGAAGGGAGGGAGGAAGGGAAGAAGAGGGAGAGATGGAGGGAAAGAAAATAGAGAAAAAGAGAAGAAACATGATAGGTAAATGGCTAAACAGATTGTGACTCCTGCAGTTGATGGTGCATTCCTGCACTGCAAAAAAAAAAAAAAGGAAGAATATGAGGAATTCAGAGAAATATAGTAAGGTTTGCATAAACTTGCATAAACCAATATACACAACCACTATGATCACTCAAAAGAAAAAAAAACACACTAAAAAGCAGCCAAGTTCTCACTAAACAAAAAGTTCAATTATGATTTCAAATAAGTGATATTAAAACATATTTCTGGGGCAACTAGATGGCTCAGTGGATAGAGAGATAGAGAGATAGAAAGATAGAGAGAGAGAGAGAGAGAGAGAGAGAGAGAGAGATAGATAGATAGATAGATAGATAGATAGATAGATAGATAGATGAGCAGGATAGACAATCAGATAGATATATAGATAGATAATAGATTAGACAATTAGACAGACAGACAAATAGAGAGAGAGAGAGAGATGATAGATTGGATGGACAGTTAGATAGATAGGCAGACATAGATAGATAGATAGATAGATAGATAGATAGATAGATAGATAGATAGATAGATAGATAGAATGAGCCAGGCCTAGAGATAGGAGATCCTGGGTTCTAATTTGGACTCAGATACTTCCTAGCTGTGTGACCCTGAGCAAGTCATTTAACCCCCCATTGCCTACCCCTTACTGGTCTTCTTGCCTTAGAATTAATACTTAGTAATGATTCTCAGATGGAAGGTAAAGGTTTAAAAATACATATTTTCTTCCTCTCAGTGAAGAGGTAGGGAACTACAGGTACAAAATATTGCACATACCACCAGACATGAACACTCTGGGGGTTAATTTTGTTTAAATTGCTTTTCTTCATTACAAAGGAGGGTTCTGATGGGGGGTGGGGGTATAAATTAGGAAATGGCTGTCAGCGAGGTAGTATAATAGAAAAAGCACAGTATTCTAGAATGAGAATTCAAATTCATCCTAAGATATTAACTAGCTGTGTAACCCCAAGCAAGTCACTTATCCTCTGCCTCAGTTTCCCTACTTGTCATATTGGGATATTAATAGCACCTACCTCTCAGGAGTATTATGAGGATTAAATGAGATAATATTTGTAAAGTGCTTTGCAAACTCAGAAGGGCTATAGAAATGCTAGTAATAGTTATTCTATTCATGATAACTTTTAAAAAATTTTTACTTCCATGCTTTGTCCTCAGCCAATCCAAACCCTACACCCTATGTCGTATACCCACACCATTCCAGCACACCAGGACCTCTTCATCCTTTGCATTCCTGCACACTATCTATAACACTCATCCACATCAGTCTTCTGGAATGAGAGCTTCAGCTCCTAATAACCAAACGTGCCATTCCTGTACTCACAAGAGGCTTAGCACTAGACTAGGTTCTGCCCTTGAGAAAGATGTCATTTTCTCATTCCAGGCTGCCCAGTTTAGTCTGGGGAGAAGGGAATGGCTGTGGTCCAGGGGAGCTGCTCTCTTGGGACTTCTCAAAGAATGCAGAGAGTTCCAAAATAGAGTGTGAAGCGGAAAGAGAGGAAGAAGCACTCATTTCCAGAGAGAGCTTCGGCGGAGCATCAGCTAGGATCAGACTTACCCATGACCTCGAGCTGGGCATGCATGAAGTTCTCAGCCTCATCTCGAAGCGGAAAGAGAGGAAGAAGCACTCATTTCCAGAGAGAGCTTCGGCGGAGCATCAGCTAGGATCAGACTTACCCATGACCTCGAGCTGGGCATGCATGAAGCTCTCAGCCTCATCTCGAAGGCTGCTGTGGGCCCTCAGCGGCACTGGGAGGAAGCCATAGACCTCCTTGTTGCAGACAAACATCTGTACCTCTGAAAGTAACAAAGATTAGGAAAAAGATCAAGTTCTTGTTATGCTGAAACAACACCACTCAGATTCCAAGATGATTAAAAGATCATGGTAGAGGGAACTGGGTGGCTCAGTGCCTACAGAGCCAGGCCTGGGGTTGAGAAGTCCTAGGTTCAAATCTGACCTCAGGCACTTTCTAGCTGGGTGACCCTGGGCAAGTCACTTAACCCCAGTTGCCCCAATTGCCCAGCCCTTACTACTCTTCTGTCTTAGAGCCATTCTAAGACAGGTTATAAAGAAAAAAAAAAGACCATAGTAGGTGGATATGGAGGGAGTGGGAGGGGAGAGATACTCCTGAGTCTGTAAGGAGTCAGAAACCACTCACCTGCTTGCTTACAGGAGAAAGCAAAGACAATGATGTCATCGAAGGACCAGGTATAATCAGGGTGTGGGGGATAGAAGGCGAGCTCCCGAGAGGCCTCTTTCCGTAGGTCTATCAGAAAGGTGGAATGTACCATGGGAACAGCAAAGCAGCCCCGGCGATCCCGCCTCCTGATGGGTATGTACGCAGGGGTTCGTTTGTAATAGCCCTGGGAGGAAAGACAAGTCCCAGAGTAGAAGGGGAAAACCCAGGGAGCTCCCAAAGGAGATGGAGAGCCTTACAAGATGAGATCAAGGGGACAAGGATCCACAGAATAAAAAACTGCCTGTGTGCACTTACAAAAAAGTATAAATGCAGAAAAAGCAGGAACTTGGGGTAATCAAGCGACACAAATTTATAAATGGCTTTATTAATATGTCAGGCATTATACTAAATACAAAGAAAGGCAAAAACAGTCCCTCCCCTCAAGGAGCTTCCATTTCAGTGAGAAGCACAGGACAAAATTGCCTGGGCTTTTGGAAGGCAAAGGTAGGGCAGACGATTCCTGATATTTTTTTAAATAACCAATTCCGAAGCCAACAGAATCAAAGTCACCAAAATCCAGGATACAGGTCCAGTGGGGAACCTTTACACTCCCCAAAGTGAGTGGTATGGAAATTGTGGCCTCCCTACCTGAGAAGTCATCCCACACCAGAAATTGGAATAGGCAGCTCTGGAGTCCAGCATGGGAGCCACGACTGTCTTGTTCTCTGCGATCAGCAGGGACAGAGTGTCTGGGTTTATCAGGAGATTATCTGCATCCAGAAACTAAAAAGCAGAAGAAGCGAACAAGAGCAGAATTCACATCATATGACCAAGGACATAACCGGTTATCTTCCTCCTACCTGCCAGCCTCTCTTACAACTAGTCAGGAAAGCAGTCTTGAAGTTCCAATCAATCCAGATGCTTTTTCACATGGCAACTTTTTTAAAAATCACATTTTATGGGAAGGGGTGGGGGAGGTGAGGGAAAGAATATGATTCTTGTAACCAAGGAATAATGTTCTAAATTGACTAATTAAGTAAAATTTTCCAAAAAAAATCACATTTTACTGATAGCTTGTGTTCTTACGTCATCTTCGTTTTCAAACAGAACCCTTTCCCCTCCCTTCCCTATCCACTGAGCCATCCCTTGTATCAAAAGATTTTGAAAGAAAGAAGGAAAGCAACCCCAAAAATGAATACCCCAACAGGTTCTAACAATCTATGCGATGTCATTGATAAAAAAAAAAAGCGTTAACCAGCATAAGGTCAAAGACCTCCTTCCAAGTGGGCATCAAACCCTTAATGAGAACACCTTGAATTTGACCAACCATAGGATTACTGACCAACCATACTATTATACTGACCAAGCACATGGTTATTAACTGACCATACTATCATCTAACCTACATCTCTCCATCTTCTGCACAAGAGTATGGGAATCTCTGGCAAATACTTCACTAAAATCAAGGCAAACTGTATCTCAAGGATATTAATCTACCAGTAGAATAATCCTGTCAAAAAAGATGAGGTTGGTCAGGCACGACTTGTTCTTGTTAGCTCTTTGTGATCCCTCTTCTCCTCTTCCCCATTAGGTTTTGGGGTTTTTTTTATATAGAGACATTTATCCTCTAGTCCTGACCAAGAAATCACTAGCTGCCCTGCTTTGGGCTAAGAAAGAATGTCAGCAGATACCCAGAAAATTGAAGTCTCTCATCACTTTTATATCATGACAGGGCTGTGATCTGTTTCCCAAACTCCCAAAGAACAAACCAGAACCATAAAGTTATTCGTATTTTTGGGGGGTCTGGAAAGAGAAATGTATACAAAGACATTCCAAGTTGTGCCATTCAAAACTGAACTACTGCCAACATTTCCCTCATCCCCCTGAATAGAGTGTTGTATAATCAGTGACATGATGGTAGCAGGGTGATGGAGCGAGAAGAGCATGGACTGAATGTCTGACTCCAACACCAACTCACTAAGCTGTGTGAGTGTGGACAAGTCCTCCATCTCTCTGAGTCTCAGTTTCCTCATCTGTAAAATGATGTTAATAATCCTTGTACTACTGACCTCAAAGGGATCTGCAAACCTTGAAAGAGTATAGAAATGGAAACTATTATTATTATTGTGATTATGTAGCAGTGAAAAGGTACATAGGGCCACTAATGAGATAGAATGTGTCTAAGAAGTGTTACTAAGTGTAAAAAGTATTCTGCTATATCCTTCCAGTATCTTTAAAAGACTTGAAAGAGAATTGAGTATAGACTTGAATATTTTTATTTAAAATATTTTTTAATTTTAATTTTTTTTGTTTGGGATAGTTTTTCAATTTCATATTTTTTAAAAAGACAATTAGAGATCATTATAAAAATCAACCAAGGTAGATAAAAATCAGATGTTTCAACCTAATTTTTAGGGGTCACAAAATATCAAAACTAACAGGGACCTGAGGGAAAATCTAGACCAACTCCCTCATTTTACAGAGGAGTAAAATGATACTCATATGAGTAACATGGCTTATTGGGCACATGCCTAGTCAGTGGTAGAGGCTGAACTCTCAAGCTCAAGCTCAAATTTAGGCTGAAATAATGTCCTCAAAGAGGCAGCTAGGTGGCTCAGTGGATGGAGTGCTGGGCCTAGAATCAGGAAGATATGAGTTCAAATTTGGTCTCAGCTATTTCCTGGCTGTGTGCCCCTAGACAAAATCACTTAGCCTCTGTTTGCTTTAATCCACTGGAGAAGGAAATGGTAGATAACTACTCCTGTATCTTGGGCCAACTAGGTGGCACAGTGAACTGGGCTAGGAGTTAAGAAGACATCTTTCTGAATACAAATCCAGCCTCAGACCTTGTTTGCCTCGGTTTCCTCATCTGTAAACTGGGCTGAAGAAGGAAATGGTAAAGCACTCCATATTTGCCAAGAAAACACCAAATTGGGTCATGAAGAGTCAGACAAGTCTGCACAAACAACAATGTCCTCAAAAAGTCTCTACTGGATGTTGACACTGACCACTCCAGGCAAGAGTGCTTTTTTATTTACATTTGCAGGCACTGCAAAAACTAGGAAAGTTTACTATTTAAAGGAACCTTAGGATGAGGATGGTGGCAAGCCTTTTGCAAAAAGGGACTAATTTACCTGTTTTGTGAATCTAAATGATCACATGCCAAGTTTGTGTCTAGCAAAAAATACTTGTGATGCCAGCTATTTCTGGTTTCTGCAGTTTCTTCTCTTGTCTGTAATACTTGTAAATCTCAGCCAAAAGGGAGAGAGGGGCCACATACTTTTTTTTTAACTCTTACCTTCTGTCTTAGTAACCATTCTAAGACAGAAGGGCAAGGACTAAGCAACTGGGGTTAAATGACTTGCCCAGGGTCCACATCTAGGAAGTGTCTGAGATCAAATTTGAATCCAGGTCCTTCTGACTCCAAATCCAATGCATTGAGCCCCATAGCTGCCCCTTGGGTCTATACTCCTAACCTATTCTTTGGTGCTTCTGTCACTCTAACCCACAAAGGGCCAGAGAAACCCTGGCACATCTGTCAACTCCTCTATAATACCAGGATCACCAACTTCCAGGTCTCTCTGCATGCTTAGTCAAAGCAGGTTTGGCTGCACATGGCAAAGCTGGGGCCTTTCTGATGATAATGATAATGATTTGTGGAGAGAGGCACAGGGGATAGAAGAGCATCCTCAGAGTCAAGAAGACCAGGGGTTCAAGTACAGCCTCTGATGTATCCTGGCTGAGTAGCCCTGGGCAAGTCACTTTATTTCTTGGTGTTCCAGTCAATTCTCTTAAGACTATAAAAGGCAAAGTCAAGAACTGAGCAACAGTGAACGCGGAATGCGGAACAGCACTGGAACAGGAGTTTCTTCTTCTATGAGTTCTTTACACCAGTGAAATCACAGGTCTAGTCCAAAACAAACAAACAAAACCTGTGACCTTTATATATCACTTCCTGAGACTACGTGGCACAGAGTGAATGAAGAGATGGCCTCAGAGTCAACAAGACCAAGGATTCAAGTAGAGCCTCTGAAGCTACTGGATTGAACAAATCTTCTCAGCCTCTGAGTTAATTCTCTAAGGCTCTCTACGTCTCCAACCAAAGAAATCACAGGGCTCAAGGCAAAAACACTCTAAGGTTTGTAAAGCATATATTAATTCATATAATATTATTATTTTCACTTTACAAAGGAGAAAACTGTGGTTTAGAGACTTGGCCAAAGTTTCACAATATGTATCTGAGGTGGAATCTGAACTCACACTCTTGCTGTTCTCTTAAGTCAGCATCAACTTAGTTCCCCACTTGTGAAAAGCAACTTCCTCTTCCCTCATAAACCCATGGGAATGGAAGGGTAATATGGGGGGGGGGGGGCAGGGGAGGGAGGACAAGGGGAAGGATGGGAAGCTGTCTGGGGCTCTTACCAGGATGTAGTCTGCCCACATATCCCGGGCTGATTTCAGGGCTGCCTGTCTGAGCTTCATCACATGCTCATAGCGAGAGTTGGACCAGTGTTTGGGGCCCTCCTCATCAGGGTAGGACCTGTAGGAGACCATGATAGCTTGAAAAGTTAGTGCCGGGGCCAGGTTGGACCCCCACACCCTCAGCTCCATCTGCGGGCTGCCTTCACCAGAGACCTTTCTTGTCCCTAGCCCCATGGGTGTTCTGGCCCCCAGCAGCCCTTGCAGGCTGGCTGACAGCTCAAGCCAGCCCAAGCCACCCTAGCCAGCTTCCCGCCTTCTGCGCGCTCCCTGCCCACCCCTCACCTGGGCTCTTCCATGGGCCGCCACTCCACGTAGTGGTACAGGCTCTTTACGCCCACCAGCCACTCCCGCAGCACAGCCGAAGTGTTGTCCACATTATGGTCCGTAGCCACCCTGCAAAAAGCACGTAGCGCTCAGGGCTAAAGCCGGGCTGGGGAAGGGCCAGGGAGAAGGAGAGAGGGCAAGGCTGGGGGCCCTCACCACAGAGCGGTCCGGTCCCGCGGGTGCCGCAGCCTCTCCAGAGCGCCCAGAGTAGAGGGCAGCGCGTGGGCCGCATTCCGGGCGATGAGCGCGATGAGGACCCGCGGCGCCTGCAATGAAGACTCGGGGCTCCAACGCTCCTCCGGGAAGTAGGCGGCTGCGCGGCCCGGGCCCCGCAGGAGCAGCGCTGCGGCCGCGCACAGCGCCAGGCCCAGCAGGCGCGGGATCCCGGGGCTAGAACTGCGGCCCCAGGCTGTGCCCATGACGACCGATCCCTGCCCCTGCCCCTGCCCACTGCTGCCCGCCACCGGCCTTTAAACCGCCTGTCCGCCCAGAGACCTCAGCGCTCGGCAGACAGCCCGGCCACGCCAGGCCAGGCCGGCCCAACCCAACCCAGGCCAGTCCGACTAGCCCGGCCGTGGCGATTCCCGGGAGGATCTAGGCCCACTCCGCGGGAACCTAGCGCCCGGATCCGGCCTTAGCGGTATGGGCCTTGAGCCCCAATCCCCCACCCAAGACCCCGCCCCGCCTCAGCACCGGTCTCTGGCCTAAAAGGGGTGGGCCCTCCTTCCCAGACCTGCCCCTTCCCCCACCGACACCGCCCGGCCACGGAGCCCAGCCTCGTAGGGAACCGCCCCTTCAGCCCAGACCGGGCAGCGTGGTAAGAGCCTCAAGGTGTGTCCAAGCAAGAGCCCAGGGAAGACTCGGGTCGCGTCCCCTAAAGTTCTGGGCCCGTCATGGCCGGACCTCACCCCAGCCAGATTGCTGGGACACCAGCCTTAAAAGGACAGGACTACCGGTCCTTAGAGGCCCTGTACCCAGGCGCCCTGCAGCACAGAACGGTTGAGTCCAGCCACACATTCGGGTGCTAGAGTTATGCCTCTCCATCCGAAATTACTTTTTAGTGGGGTATTTCATTCATTCTGGAGTCACAGCCCCAGAAGTGAGGAAGGACAGCCCTTCTACTCTAAGCACGGAGCAGCAGAGCCTCTCTCAGGTGGGGGATCCTGCTGACGCGTCCCCTCTCCTCCCCTTACCATCTATGGAGCCTGGAGGGTTGGGCTCTAGCCCCACCTCCTCTCGGGGACCCTAGAACTCTCTGCCACGTGGAGGGAGGCCCTAGCCTGGAGAGTGCTCCAATTTCCCCTAACTGCCTGAGCTGAAGAGAGCTGGAGGGACCATCTGGTGCAAGCCCATTAGTTTACAGCTGAGAAAGCAGGGACCCGGGGAGACTTGCATAATATAATAACATTCCTATAAGGCTCTTATGTTTGCAAAACAAATTACATGTGTTATCTGATTTGATCTTCATAATTACCCTACAGGTAGGTGCAATTGTTACCCCTGTTTTGTTGCTTATCCTTCATTTTGAAGAGGATCAATGACATCGCGGGGTGACATCTTGACTGGAGTGTGAAATTTAAGTGAAGCAGTTATTTGTTGTGTGAGAGTTGCACAGAGTGGACAGCCTGGCTCTTCCAGAGTTATTGAAGTCCACCAGCAAGACCCAAAGATGCAGTGGATGCCCTTGGGGTCTTCTGTGTCCAACCAAACCCTAAGGACTCCAACAGCACCAGCTTCTGCCACCTTCATGGCCCTGGAACATATTGTTCTCATCTGCCCATTCTGCCTGCAGAAGTCACCACATGCTTAGGTACTCATCTCCCTAATTCACCAAAAGCCTGTTGGTTCCCCTCAAACTGGTTTAGCCCATCTGCAGAGATGGTTTCCAGTGGGTGGCCACTGTGCATACTATGGCTTGTTGGAGCCACAGTGAGAGTTGGGAGAAAGGTAGATGCCAAAGGTAAGTAAACAGGGGCAGGTTGGTGGTTCATTGGATAAAGAGTGAAGTCCATACACAGGAGGGTTCAAATCTGGCCTCAGACACTTCCTATCTGTGTGACCCTGCACAAGTCATTTTATCCCAATTGCCTAGCCTGTACACCTTGGAACTGATATTTAGTATTGATTCCAAGACAGAAAGTACAAGTTAAAAAAAAAAAGTGGCTATGCATCCCTGAAAAGGGCACAGCAAGCCCACACACTAAAGGGAGACAAGTTTAGTGACTTGCTCAGATTTATACTATAGGGACCGGCCTACCGTTCCTATATAATTTATCTGTGGGTGGGTGACCTGAGAAGGAGAATGGAGGCTAGAGGAATATGGATGTGAGAGAGATTAGGCAGTCAGGGCAAGAGATGCAGGAATAAAGACTCAGAGACCATAAGTTAAAACACCTGGGGAGTTGCAAGCTCCGTAATTACCTCTCTAGAAAGAGAAAGCAAGTGGAGAAATTATAAGTATGAGGACCAAGAGAACCTGCGTGGAGCTGAGAACTCTGGGACATCCCCCATGGGCCACACGGCCACGAGATTAATGGGAGATGTGCGGGGCAGGTGCTCTGCGTCAGTCAGTCAGACCCAAGGAACATAATAGGCCACAGCAAGATCAAGATTGTAAGAGGCCAGAGGGAGAGCAAACCCTGTGAGAGTAAGAGGTGTAAGAGAAGAAAGAAGAGGAGGCTCGCACATGTTCCCCAGCCTTTATTGGGGACCTCAGGAATGTCAAGTGGGAGGTGATTAATGAATATGTGACATGATATAGGTTTTCACATTGGTAGCATTGACAATGATGGAATCACAGAGGAGGAGATTAATCCAACCCACTGCTTTGTAAATGAATGTAGTCCAAGCCAGGACACTGTGTCTGTCAACACCCAGCCCAAGAATTTGCTAGTCCTTTGGACTGTCCCTTTCCATACAATGAACATTAAGTGATCTGACCATGTGTCTGGTAAATGAATATTCAGGATACAATATCAGTACATTAACCATACTTCCAAGATGCTAAAATGCCTGGTATACTACATATACAATTAGTAAATATAACTTGCTTGAGGTCACACAGGTAATAATCGGTGCCAACGCTCCATAATGATTGGCAGTCCAGGACCAGGACTTCAGGTTACAGATCCATGTAGGATCATCAGTCAATTGAGACTTTTCCTATCCAGTGACTAGAAAATTCTTACTGCCTCCTCCTTTTATACCTATAATCCAGAGTAGCCATCTGCTAAAGTGAAAATCTTACCCTGCTATCAAGCCCTGTTCTTTCAGGCCTATCGAGTTCTTGCCAACTTTTCCCAATTCCTCATCCTCTGCTGTCTTTTTGTGCCCTCCAATAACCCTGTTTGATGACTAACACATTATCTTTTGTCTAAGACCTCTTCTTCTTTTCAACCTTCTATGTGGTGGCAATTGTATCAAATGCTGTATGCTCCTCTCATCCCTGCCCCTTCCCCCAAATCACTGGGCCAAAAAAAGTGTGTGTCCTACTCCTTGCTCTTCACTGCCACTTCCGAACCATCCCTCTGCTTCCATCACTCTGCAACCTCTCCTCTTTAGAGGTTCACTCCATCTGTATGACCCTAGTCAGATTCTATCATCCTCTAGCCTTTAGGGTACTCCACTCCCTTCTTCTTCAAGGATTTATGCATAACTGAGTCACAGTCTTCTTCATTCCAGCCTCTGCCCTACTACTTGGAGACTTTAGCAAAGATTTTTACATTCTCTCATACATCCTGGCCTCTCATTTTATCAGCCCTAAGACTCATATATGTCTTTTACTCCATGCCAGTCATTCATAGAGATAGTCATACCTGGGGTTTCATTACTACGCCACAACTCCATGAAACTCTAAATCTCTCTGTGTTCATAACCCTGACTTTCCATATCCCCTTCCATACTTTTAAATCTATTGAGAGAATAGGTTCTTCTAATCCATCACCCTTGCTTTGTCCTGACTTTACTACCTAAAACTGACCAGTTCAATTCCACACTGCCCTTTGACACCTTCATCTGTCACCACCCATGCATTGCCTCAATGCCAATCCTGGCATCTCCCCACAATCTGCTTTCTTTGCCCCTACTCACATCCTGCTTTATGCCACTGGAGGGAGTTACTTAACCATGCTAACTGGATCTTCCTCCTTGCCAAACCAATCTCTGTACATGTGCCCTTGATCCCCTTGCATTTCCCTTCCTCTGGTAAAAGCTTCCTCCTTTGCTTGTGAGCCTCCCCTCTCTTACCTTCAGTCACTATTCAGCTACTGTCTCCTATACATGGCCAGGACTCCCTTAGTCTTAACTAATCTTCCTTTGCCCTACTATGCTCTCATATTATTGCTCTTCACTCCCTTTCAAACAAAGTCCTAGAAAAAGTCTTCTATTTCTTAGCTTCCTTGCCATCTGGCTTCCATCTCCATCAACTCTAAAACTCTTCCTTCCAAAGTCATCAGTGATCTCTTACCTACCAAGTTGATTGGGCTTTTCTCACCCCTCATCCTACTTGGTTTCTCTACAGCTTTCATCTTCTCATCCACCCACTCCCATAGTTTCAAGATACTTCTTTCTTCAGCTTCTACACTTGTCTAAAACTCTCTCTCAGACTCCTTTCCTGGATCATCATTAACTCCCCCTACTCCACCACTCCACTCCCCAACTCAGAATATTTCCCATAGTTTTGTCCTAGGACTCTTCTTTCCTCTCTCAACTTTCCATTCCTTAATTTCACCGGCTCTGAAAGGAGCAGAACTAGGAAAACATTGTACACAGAGACTGAAATACTGTGGTACAATCGAACATAATGGACTTCTCCATTAGTGTCAATGCAATGTCCCTGAACAATCTGCAGGGATCAAGGAGAAAAAACACTATCCACAAGCAGAAGACAAATTGTGGGAGTAAAAACACAGAGGAAAAGCAACTGCTTGACTACAGGGGTTAAGGGGACATGACAGAGGAGAGACTCTAAATGAACACCCTAATGCAAATACCAACAACATGGAAATGGGTTTGAATCAAGGACACATGTGATACCCAGTGGAATCCCATGTCGGCTATGGGAGTGGTGGTGGGAGGGGGGGAGGGGAAAGAAAATGATCTTTGTTTCCAATGAATAATGTTTGAAAATGACCAAATAAAATAATGTTTAAAAGGAAAAAAAAAATTTCACCGGCTCTCATAGATGTATCATCTATAGGCAGCTATACATCTATAAATCTGCTCTAATCTACTGAATTTCTAGTTTTATATTGCCAAACATTCAGCAAACCTCTCTAGCTGTGTGTCCCATTAATATCTCAAGGTCAACATGTCCAAAACAGAATTCGTTATCTTAAACCCAAGCCACCATTATTCTAGACACTAAGATTTAAAACCTTGCAATTATCCCTGATGCTTCTCTTGCTTTGACACCTCATCTCCAACCAGTTGCCGAGTCCTATATGTTATACCTCCACAACATCCCTTGCATCCATCTCTCTATTATTAATCTCATTATTACTCTAGCTCTGGCCTTAATCACCTCTCCCCAGCACTAACAACATAAAAGGTAATAACAAACCTCTGATTAGTTTGCTTGTTTCCAATCTCTCCCCTCTCACTTGCTACCAAAATAATCTTCCTAAGACATAGAGCTAACTTTGTTACTGGCTTTTAAATGGGGGGAGGGAGGGGCCTCAGTGGCTCAGTGAAAGGAGAGCCAAGCCTAAAGATGAGATCCTGGGTTCAAATCCAATTTCAGACACTTCCTAGCACTGTGACCCTGGGTGAGTCACTTAACCCCAATTGCTTAGCCCTTACCACTCTTCTGCCTTAGAACCAAAATTTGGTAAACATTCTAAAACAGAAGGCAAGGGTTTTTGGTTTTTTTTAAATCATCTGCGGTTCTCTTTTTGTTTTTAGGATAAAATGCTAACTCCTCAGCCTACCCTTTCCCAACCTGGTATGAGACTTCCTTTCTAAACTTGTTTCATGAACTCCACATTCCAGCCAAATAGTCCTAATAGTAGTTTCCTGAACTTGACATTCCATTTCTTGTTCTTAGGCACAAGTTGTCCTCAATTCCTGGAATGCATTCCTTCCTTACCTCCACCTCATAGATCTTTATTCTGTATCCTCTTATGCAAAGCCTTTACTGATCTCCCAGTTGTTATTGTGCATCCCTCCCCCTCAAATTACTTCCTATTTATTCATCCATCTGTGCATTTCCCCAGTGGATCCTAAATTCCAGGAGAACCAGACTTTCCCTTGCCTTCTGAATCCCTACTGTGGTCACTGGACTGTGGCAGGGCTTAATAATGGCTTGCTGACCTTGCCCCAGCAGAGTGGGGCAATTTCCTGAAGGATAGTCCTGTATCGTGTGTAGGAAGATGGAATTCTTGGTTGGCACTGATACATGGGAGAAACTTCTGTGGAGAGAAGGGGCCAATCTGGATTGGCTGGTAATAGGAGCCTCGGGAGTCACAGACGGGTGGGCAAAGCCAGCCCTCCTCCAACATGTACCTGGATTCCCAGCACTTACACCCCCAGAGACTACTAACAGCGGATTTTTCTGCTGAGATCATTGTTTCTTTGGGCCAACTGAGATTTTATCTCATTACTGAATTGAAGAGCCTGTTTATTCTTGTGTATTCGAATGTCTTCCCTTATCTATATACACTGTACAGATTTCTGTTTGACTGCTTACTTGGATAAATATGTTTGCTAGCTATCCCAGATTGTCATTTGTTTAACAAGTGTTCGGTAGGAGAGAACTAAACTGGCTGTTATCTTCCCAGTCTGGAGCAAGATTGTCTTCTAGGGAGACACTGGCCCAAAGTTCCTAGCCCTGAAGGATTCCATGTTGACCCTTAATTGGAATTTCCTTAAAGTTTAGAGAGGGGTGTAGCTGGGTGACTCAGTGGATAGAAAGCCAGGCCTAGAGACAGAAGGTCCTGGGTTCAAATTTGGCCTCAGACACTTCCTAGCTATGTGACCCTGGGCAAGTCACTTAACCCACATTGCCTAGCCCTTACCACTCATCTGCCTTAGAACCAATACACAGTACTGATTCTAAATGAGAAGGTAAGGGTTAAAAAAAAAGTTTAGAGAGGCCACCAGGGCCAGATTGAACAACTGGTATGTGACTAGCCTGACTTCCCCTTCTCCTAAGATACTTCACCAGCTGGTGGCTAAAGTGACCCCAGGATTTTGCCCTCAGAAGGATTTCCTTACAGACTTAATAGAACCATAGCCAGGAAAAGGGGCTGATTGGTTCTAGACTCCCACAATCTTCTCTCAGGAGTACTCCCCACATACATATCTATCCCCCAAGTCATTATGCCCTGAGAGATGGTACCCCAGGCTTCACTAGTTATCTCTAGGTTACTGGTATATTTAGCTTTTATAAACTGGTTGGTGGTGCAGTAGATAACATGTTGGATTTGCAGTCAGGAAGACAAGTTCAAATTTGGCCTCAGATACTTACTAGCTGAATGATTAGTCTGCCTTGTTCTTCTTATCTGTAAAATGGGAATATAATTGGACCTGTATCCAGGACTGTTGTGAAGATAAAATGAGATAATATTTGTAAAGTACTTTGCAAAATGTGAATGTGAGCTATTTTTATTAGCCAATAAATTAAGACACCAAGGATTTTTCAAAATGTGTTGTATCAAAAAGGCATTTGCTATACTTTAAAAATATATAACTAATTTTCACAGATTACAAACTTGTCTAAGAACCTTTTAGAACTCTATTTTCATAAAAGTGTAAGGAAAAACTTACTTGCCACTAGAGTTAAAGTTATGCAACCTGATTTCCTAAGCCCAGATTCTGACACTGTGTGACTTAGAGAGCCATAAAACTATTTCAGCTTGTTTCCTCATTGTAGGAAGAGAGTTTGGACAATTCTAAATTTTTTTACAATTCCCTAACTTGGTTTAAACTTTAACTTATCTTTGGGATCCACAGAAAAGTACTCATACACGACAGTTTAAAATCAGATTTTTTTTAAATGATTACAAATGTTCCAACAGTATAAAGATGTAATATGAAATTATACAAGCAAAAATAATAACAAGGTCCCAAAATTGTATGCCACCTGCCTAAATGTATAGAACATCTAGTCAAACTATTCAACATAAAAAAGTCTATTCAATTTTCCCAGAGAAAACCTCATATTTTCTTAAAATCAAGACTGAGGCAGAGAACCCAGACAGGATCACTGCAGTGCCAAGGTCCTCTCATCCGGAAAAGAAGGAGGCTAAACTACATTTCTGAGTGTAATGAAACGAATTGATGGATCCTTGTTCTAGTATGAAGCAGATACAGAGTAGAGCACATAGTAGTTGCTGAAACGCGGTTTCTGAAGAATCTAGCAAGCCAAAGCTCTGGATTGCTAATGCTAACAACATTGTGGGAAGAAGCACAACAGGGGGAGGACAGGCAAAAAGCTGGAAGAGCAGAAAAGTCCAGATGTGACTGGAGAAGTTCACTTGGGGCTTTCCCAAGAAGAGAAGACAAAGAAGGCACTCCCCCTCATGAGAATTATTTTGGAAAACAGCTGAAGAAAAGCAGGCAGGGCTCCTAACTTGAGAGTGAATGAAGTGGTTGAACTCAGAAATAAGCAAATGCCTGTCTTTTAGCCAGCAGTATGCAGCAAGGGAAAGGATTCTATAATCCTGTGAACTGAGATCAAGTTGCTGGGAGGAGGGCCACCAAATTCAAATCAGGAAAATTATTCAATTCAACTCAAAATAGACTTAAGGGACACTTGAAATTTTAGCTTAAACTATTACAGGAACCCTTTAGCATCCGTTATTTTTGCTAGGTTTTCAGAAATTGCTTTAAGGAATGAACTTGATGAACTTGAGTCATTTCTGATAATAGCCGAATCATCTTCCATTTTATCCCCAATTTTAGTTTTTGTTTTAGTCGATAGTTAGCCAATAAACATTTATTAAGCACCTACTATGTTTTAGGCACTCTGTCAAGCCCTAGGGATACAAAAGAAGGCAAAAGACAGTCCCTGCCCTCAAGAAACTTACAATCTAATGGGGGAAGAAACAGGAAAATGTGAACAAAAGATATCGATGATAAATAAGAAATAATGAGCAGAGGGAAGGCACTAACATTAAAAGGTTTGGGGGAAGGCTTCCTTTAGAAGGTGAGATTTTTAGCTGAGTCTTGAAGGAATCCAATAGTCAGAGCAGAGGAGGGAGAGCATTCCCCACAGAGGGAGACAGTCAGAGAAAATGCCTTTTTCCTTGGACATCCAGTTATATATGTTAGGCAGGTGTTACTGAATCAAAGAGTATAAGGCAGGGAATAAGGTAGGAGAGGTCTAGGAAATGAAGGATTTGAATGTCAAACAGAGGATTTTGTAGTTGATCCTGGAGGCAAAAGGCAGCCACTGGAATTGGTTAAGGAAGGGGCTGACAGTCAGATATGTACTTTAAGAAAAGCACGTTAGGGGGCAGCTGGGTAGCTCAGTGGATTGAGAGTCAGACCCAGAGATGGGAGGTCATGGGTTCAAATCTAGTCTCAGACACTTCCCAGCTGTGTGACCCTGGGCAAGTCACTTAACCCTCATTGCCCAGCCCTTACTACTCTTCTGCCTTGGAACCAATACACAATATTGATTCCAAGATGGAAGGTAAGGGTTTAAAAAAAAAAAAAAAGCACTTTGGTGGCTGAATGGAGGATGGATTGAAATAGGGAGAGACTTGATACAGGAAGATGCAATAATCCTGGCATTAGCAGATGAGGACCTGTTATAGGTAGTGGCATATCAGAATGGTGCTGCCCAGCCTCAGGCTCAAAACTGTATATGTGCACAGGACACAAAGAAGTGTTTCTACATTTGTTTCAGTCCCTTTACCCTGAATAATAAAGTTCCTAAAACAGACACAAAGTCTACAATTGATTCTCAAGCCAAGAAAATTTTATACTTTGTGTCTCTCTTATTGCTGATAATTCAGCCAAGTTGGCTTCTCTTTTCCTCCCAAGAAAGTTTCCTGTACCACCTCCTCCTGCTATTCAGTTGGACAGCACCCAGGAGATGTAGATTCTAATATCAAATATTAGCATAATCCAGAGTTGGATCAGGAAGGTAAATCTTTTGAAGGGATGAAGGGAGGAAGCCTACCAGAATGACCTTTGGACTAGTTACACCCTTGCTCTGTCTGCTAAGAAAGAACAGCATGGAATCACAGATTCTTAGGAGGAGAAAGGACCTTAGGAACAAATATTAGCCATTCACCGCCCAAGACTGTCCTTCAAGCTGATGATACATGCGGGGGCTGCCAGCTGTAGTTTGTATTGGGGAGTCAGAGAATGACTGGCAAAGGGAGATTATAGACAGAACATATTTCTGTGGGGTTGTGAATAAAATATATCTTAACATGATAATTTTATAAATTTGTTCTACATGGTATTTCTTATTTATGCAATTTTAAGCTGTAATTTCTTTTTAAATATGTTTTTGCTATCTCTTATTTATATATAACCTACATTTCCCAATGTATCCCTCTCTCCCACTGAAGAGGATTGGACATCTTCTATAACAAGAATAAAGAAAGAAGTCCAGCAAAAAAAAAAAAAAAATATATATATATGTATATATATATATATACACACACACACACACACACACACACATATATATATATATATATATATATATATATATATATATATAGAGAGAGAGAGAGAGAGAGAGAGAGAGAGAGAGAGAGAGAGAGAGAATACCTGGCATAATGTATGGTATTCTATAGCCAAAGAAGTACCTCTACTTTTGTAAAAAAGATGGGAAGGTGTTTTCCTTTTATTCCTTTTTTGTGGCTATTATAATGTCACAGCCTTCAGTTGTGATTATTTTATAGTTGTTCTTTCCATTAGTGAATTAGAGTCATTATGTATGCTGTTTTTCTGGCTTTGCTTACTTCATCTTGCATCTGTTTACATCCTCCCATACTTCTCTGTTTTCATTACATTTGTCTCTTACAACACCATGGTAATTTTCCGTTATAGACATATATCAGAACTGGTTCAGGCATTCCACAAGTGACTCACTTCTCTCCTGATTCTTTGCTACCCTAAAGTGTTGATCTAAATATTTAGGTGTATATGGGAGCCTGTCTTTTAGTCACTGACATTTTGTGGTACATGCCAAGAGTCAAAGAGTATAGGAATTTTAGTCACTGTCTTAACATAATTGAAAATTATTTTCCAATGGGACAATCAAATGTCATAGACTTTCCAATGACCCAGGACAATTCTGAGGGACTCATGAAAAAGAATGTTCTCCGCCTCCAAAAAAGAACTGTGGGAGTAGAAATGCAGATGAAAGCATGTGACTAATCACTTGATTATATGGACATGTAATTTGGGGCTTTGGCTTTATAAGATTACTCTCTTACAAATAATGAATTATATGGAAATGTGTTTTGAGTGATAATATATGTTTAACCCAGATTGAATTGCTTGTCAAACTCTGGGAGAGGGCAGGGAAAAAGGGAGGGAGACAGTATGAATCATGTAACCTTGGAAAACTTATGTGTAAATTTGTTATTGGAATAAAATAAAGATAAAATTTTTATAAAGAAAAAAAGAAAATTATTTTCCAGGATGGTTGTATCAGTTCAGAGCTTCAACAGATCAGTACTGTGCCTACCTTTCTATAGTCCTTCCGCACTGTTTCTTTCTATCACTGCCAATTTGTGGAATGTGAGGTAAAACCTCCAGACTGGAATGATTTGCATTTCTCTTATTATTCATGATTTGGACCAATCTTTCATATGATTATTAATAGTTTGCAATTCTTTTGAGAAATTTGTTGATAGCCTTTGACTAATCTATTGGGGCATGGCTGTTGGTTTTGGTTTTGTTGGTTGCCTATACTTTCATCATTGTCCAGTCTCTTCCTGACCCCATTTGAGAGAAGTACTGGAGTGGTTTGCCATTTCCTTCTCCAGCTAGTTTTACAGATGAGGAACTGAGGCAAACAGAGTTAAATGATTTCCCCAGGGTCACACAGTTAGTAAGCATCTAAGACCAGATTTGAATTCATAAAGATGAGCTTTCTTGATTCCAAGCCTAATGCTAGTCTGTCCACTAGGCTACCTAGCTATGCTTGGTTTCCTATACAGGGTATCCCAAAAGTCTTAGTGCTGTTTTAAGGTATTAAAACTTACTTAATAGTTTAAAAGTTGTTAGTTTAAGCTATTAAAACTTAAAACAAGGGGGCAGCTGGGTGGCTTAGTGGATTGAGAGCCAGGCCTAGAGATGTCCTGGGTTCAAATCTGGCCTCAAACACTTCCTAGCTGGGTAACCCTGGGCAAGTCACTTAGACCCCATTGCCCAGCCCTCCTGCTCTTCTGCCTTGAAACCAAAATATAGTATTGATTCCAGGACAGAAAGTAAGGGTTAAAAAAAAAAACAAGAAACAAACTTAAAACAACACTAAGACTTTTAAGATGCCTTATAGAATCTTTCTTTTTTTAGAATCTTATATTCAATAGATCTGATAAGGATCTATTGTCTAAAATATATTTCACAATTTTTCAAATTTAAGGATTTATAACTTCATTGTCATTGAGAATATTTCAGAATCTGCTGTATGCTGTCTCTGCAGGTTCCATTTATACCTTCCTGAGATGACCAAATGGTTCGCTCTCCACTAGGAAATGTCTGACACCTTCCCTGTAACCTGGTGGCAGCAACCTTCATGGTGGCATAAAGCAATTAACTTGGAATCCAAGAAGCCTAATTAAGAATGACCTCAAAACTGAAAACATCAGCATGACAAGTGATATCTCCTAGACTGTAGGAAACATTGAAGCAGGAATGGAAAATTACTGACCCAAGGAAGGACGGGTACTTAGAAAGAAGCTGATAGCTTATGCTTCAAAGGAGAGAAATGTGAGCGAGGAATATTTGAACATTTGAACATCCTGTCCCACTAGCTGGAGACAGAAAAGGGAGAGGCAGTTATCTTTCATGCTGATCCAAGAAGGAAGTTAGGTGGTCTGCCAAGGTCAATCTGTGCTCTGCACATGGAAGGGCTAATGACCATCTAGGCTGTCTGCCTACCTTGGACATGATTGAATGTTGAAGAATGAAGAGTCTGGCACCTTTGGGGAGACCCTGGGCATTAGGCTCTGGGCTGGTACAAAGAATGAATGCTGTCAAATAGCCTATTTTGTTGTCTAAAAAGATGGCCTGACATAAATGTGAAACGTGGAACTCTCCTTGGTAGCCTCCATATTTGCTAAGAAAGGGAAAAAATAAAAATATGGGGAGAGGAGGAATAAGCTATAAGCTCTACAAATCAACAGTGCGATTTGGCAACCAACTTAAAAACAAAACCCTAAAATGATGTTTGGTAGCATCCTAATGAGGCGTAATGTCCGTGATTGGGGAGGTGACTCTGCAAAGGCACCATCTCAAGCCATAGAGAGGTGGAAGCACCATTTTTCTTTGTCCCCATCAGAGCATCCCTGAAGTACTGAACTCTATTCTAAGCTCTGTGTTTTAGGCATGACCCTGACAGGGCTCCAAGTACCCAAGAGGGCAGCCAGGAGGACAAGGGAGCTAACCTCCACGTCATGAGTGGCTGAAAGCAATGAGAAAGTTTAGGTTGAAGGTGAGTCTGTAGGAATATCATGTTCGTTATCTATTTGAAGGGATGTCATATAGAAGAGGGGTTAGGCTTGTCCTCTTTTGACCTATAAAGTTGAACCTGAAGCAGCAGTAGAAATTGCACTGGGGTTGGGGAGGGAGCTAGGTGGTTCAGTGGACAGAGCACCACATCTGGAGACAGAAGGACCTGGGTTCAAATGTGGCTTCATGCATTTTTTAGCTGTGACCTGACTTAGAGTTGTTAGTAAAAGAGAAAGAAAGAGAGAAAAAGAGAAGGAAGGAAGGAAGGAAGGAAGGAAGGAAGGAAGGAAGGAAGGAAGGAAGGAAGGAAGGAAGGAAGGAAGGAAGGAAGGAAGGAAGGAAGGAAGGAAGGAAGGAAGGAAGGAAGGAAGGAAGGAAGGAAGGAAGGAAGGAAAGAAGGAAGGAAGGAAGGAAAGAAGGAAGGAAGGAAGGAAGGAAGGAAGGAAGGAAGGAAGGAAGGAAGGAAGGAAGGAAGGAAGGAAGGAAGGAAGGAAGGAAGGAAGGAAGGAAGGAAGGAAGGAAGGAAGGAAGGAAGGAAGGAAGGAAGGAAGGAAGGAAGGAAGGAAGGAAGGAGAAATTGTACTGAGGCAGATTTTAGTTCAATATAAAGAAGGACTTCCAAACAATTAGGACTGACCTAAATCAGGGAAGCTGAGGATTCCCCTTCCCTAGAGATCTTCAAATTGTATATATATAATCATCCATTAGCATATAATAGAATATTCCTGTTCAGATATGGTTCAGAAGCAGTTTCTTCATAGCCTCCTTCCAGAGATAGGTAGGTGTTATAGTGGACAAAGCACTGGAACTGTGGTCAGGAGGTACGGAGTTCAAATCTTATCTTGGCCACTTACAAGCTATATGATCTTGGGCAAATCACTTACTCTCCATTTGCCTCAGTTTATTCATCTGAAAAATGGGGATAATTATAGCACCAATGGGTAGTTATGAGGACCAAATGAAATAATATTTGTCAAGTGCTTATTAAGATGCCTGGCACATAGCAGGTACTTAATAAATGTGGTTTTCCCTCCTTGATTTCATTCCTTTTTCTAAGATTCTGTGAAATGCTAGGGGTGGGGGGTTGAGAGGAAGGTACCCAATAAGACCTATGCTATGAAATACCAAACTGTCTAACTCATACAGAAAGGTAATATTAAATTGTAATAATTTATATAACATTTTTCCTAAAACCTTGGGGTTTGAAGGTCAGCCAGCTTCCAAACTAAAATAATTTTCTCCCAGGCCTCAAGGCATCTCACTGGGCTGGCTTTAGTTAAAAGAGGGGGTGGGGGGGAGCTGCTCCTTATTTATCTGTCTAAAAGAACTCTCTTAGTTAAGAAAAGTCAGCAAGCTTCAGCCACTGTGTTGGACTTCAGTGACTCAGCCACATGGTAAGGAGGAAAGGGCAGGTGTTGACATCCTTCAAACCCACCTCTTCCTGGGATGAAGTAATGAGGGAGGAGCTGGAGTCTCTAAGTCCACCTCCTCAATGACTGTTCCCCAATCAGAGATTCCAGGGGAGAGACTGACTACTGAGGTCACAGAGGATATATATTGGACTATGTGAGAAGAGTCCTCTCTCTCTTTGGTTGCTTGCTCTCTTGGGTGCCCATTCAAATTGTGGAAGGAGTCTACTAACCAATTTAGATTCTCTTGAGGAGCCAATTAATAAATTAATTTAAAATAAAGAAATACTCTTGAGAATTTCAATCATCACTACTATTCTTATTCTTATTCTGTGTTTATTTTCTCAAGCCTTTATCACTATTCACCTTTTTTTTAATCACTATAACATTTCTCTTGATGTATAAAAAAATTATTTTTGTCCCTGAGCCTCCGGGAAGCTGCTCTAAACTTTGGTCTTCAGAACAGATGTCTCCTGACTCCCATAGCCCAAAGGCTGGCCACTTTTTCTCCAGGATGGACAATGTGTCCCCTTCTCACAATACTTTCCCTTCAAGTGTTTCCATCCCTTTCCCTTGTCTTCCATGTAAAGACTTCACAGCAACATTGGAGTAGATTCCATCTGCCATCAGCTGTGCTTGTATGCCACCTGCCTGGATGTTGCTCCCTATTGGCTCTTGTTCTGGACATCGGGATTTCAGAGACTCTTCAGGCTTGCCCCATTCATTGAAGCTGCCATTCCCTCTTAAGTCCATTTCCAGCAGTTCTGTCTGGAAGGCTTCCGTGTCCATGGCTAAAGTCAACCCCTTCGAAAGGACAGTTCTTTTGGTCTCATCTGGGTCTTTGTCAAGCAATTCAGGTGGCCACTGAGTAGAGAAAATATCGCTATTCCTTCTCTCTGTTTCTTCCTGACCCCCTTCACAATGAGAATCTTGGAGGAGATCTTGGCAGGGGTCTGAGTCCCACTGCAAGGGAGACGGAATGCTCTCTAGATCCCAGGTGGAAAGTGTAGCATGGGTACAAGTCTCTGCCATCCCATCTTTTTTCTCCCCAAGTTGGAAGCCCCTTAGTTCAGCTACTGAATCCATTCCTTGAAAAGAACAAAAGTTGTGCTGAGCATTTCTTCAGATACTCCTTACCCTTAGAAGACCTCTTTGGTCTCTAAAATCTCTTTCCTCCCTCATTATTATTTACACTCCCACTTGGCTACAACCCAAAAGATCTCAAGCTCACCCAGAAATCTCCAGCCTCTACATAACAAAGATACAGGTACCTGTGCCAGCTTTGCAGCTTATAAAGACATTCATAAATGTGATTTCACTTAAACAACTACCATGAGATAAAATAGGACAGGTACTGGTGTCTTACAGGAAGCTAACTGGTGTGGTCAATAGAGCACTATCCATCAAGGTCAGAGATCTGAGTTCAAATCTTGCCATAGATATTTACAAGCTGTGTGATCCTGATCAAGCCCCTTAACTCTTTAAACTTCAGGTTCTTTTTCTGTAAAATGGGGGTAATAATAACATCTACTTCCCAAGGTTCTTATAAGGGTCAACATCAAACTTTTACAAACTTTAAAGTTCCCTATAAATGCTAACTTTTATTATCCCCACTTGATAACCAAATAAACTGAGACTCAGAGAGAAATGACTTGCCCAAGGTCACATATCTGGTGAGTAATGCTACTACTAGAACCTAAATCAGACCTTTGGATCCTAAGATACCACAGGACAGCCTCCCTCTAAGTCTCTCCAGGGACATCTGTGCCCATTTCAGGTCCAACTACTGTTGCTTTTAGGGAGCTGAGAATCATTTGAGTTTTTCATTTTTGTAAGGAGATGGAGTGATTTGATGTAGTCAGAAAATATAACAATAAATGATGGCACTTTAATGTGGTTTCACAGGGTTACCCATCTTTTTAGGAAGAGTCAATACTGTCCCCTGATGGCATTAAAGAGTGGTTAGCCATTAGACACACAAACAAAAACAACCAAAAAATTGACTCTACCATTGAAAACTTAAAATAGCCAATACTTAAAGATAGTTGGAAATTCAAGAAAGATGAAAAGAGAGACAGGAGTTATAGAAAAATTGAGGTATTCACTTGAAGGAGGGAGAGGAAGAGACTTTTCTCTCCTCAGGGTCCCCCTCTTCCATCAGCTATGTCATTTCAATCAATCAATAAATATTTATTAAGTTCCAGGCACTGTGCTAAGCACAAGGGATCCAAAAGAAGGTAAAAGACAGACCCTGCCCTCAAGGGGCTCACAATCTAATGGGGGAATCAACATGTAAACATGTATACAAAGCAAGCTATATACAGGATAAACACAAAATAATTAATAAAGGGAAGGGATCAGAATTAAGAGGAGATGGGAATGGCTTCTGGTAAAAGATAGGATTTTAGTCAGGTCTTGAAGGAAATCAGGGGATCAGTAGGTAAAGTGGAAAAAGGAAAGCATTCCAGGCATGGGGGGTGGGGGTGGGAGGAAGCCAGAGAAAATACCCAGAGTGGAAAAATGAACCAAAGAGTACATTTTGGGGAAGAAAGGTATAAGAAGACTGAAAATGCAGGATGGGGCTAATTTATGAATGCCAAACAGAGCATTTTGTCTTTGATCCTAGAGGCAATAGGGATTCATTTGAGTTTATTGAATGGGGGAGGGGGGACAGTAATGTGATCTGACTTGTGTTTTAAGAATATCATTTTGGTAGAATTGTTAGAGTTGGAATGCAGATGAAAGCATACAATTTTTCAGTTGTTTAGGTATATATTTTGGAATTTGGTTTTCCATGATTATTCTATTCGCTTACGAAAACGAACAATATGGAAATATGTTTGGCATGATAATACATGTATAACCCAGATCAAATCACTTGTCAGCTCCAGGAAGGGAGGAAGAGAGACAAGTTTGATTATTTAACTTTGGAAAATTTATGTGGAAATTTGTTAATTCATGTAATTAGTTAAAAAAAGGAGAGTGAAGGAAGGAAGGAAGGAAGGAAGGAAGGGAAATCACTATGGTAATGGAATGTAGGATAGATTGGAATGGGGAGAGACTTGAGACAAACAGACCCACTAGCAGGCTATTGCAATAGTTGAGGTGTGAGGTGATGAGAGGTTGTACCAGAGGTGGCAATATTAAAGGAAAGAAGGGGGTGTATTTGAGAGATGTTGTAAAGGTGAAATCATCCAGCCTTGGCAACAGATTAGATATGGGGGTGAGAAGTCCAGGATGACTCCAACACTATGAGACTAAAAGACTGATAGGTTGGTGTTTCCCTCTACAGAAATAGGGAAGGTTGGTGGGAGCAGGTTTAAGGGGAAAAGATCATGAGTCCTGTTTTGAACAGATTAAGTTTAAGATACCTACTGGAAACAGAGATGTCTGAAAAGCAGTTGGAAGATTGGAGGGCATCAGAGAGTCAGGAGCAGGATAGGTACATTTGAGAATCAACAGCATAAAGATGGTAAGTAAAGCCATGGGAGCTGATGAGATCACCAAGTTGAGTAGTATAGAGGGAGAAAAGAATAGGGCCCAGGACAGATCTTGAGGGATACCTATGATTAGACAGTGGGATCAGGAGGAGACAGAGAACTAATAAGCCATCAAACAGGTAGGAGGAGAACCAGGAGAAAGGAGTGTCCCCAAAACCTAGACAAAAGAGAGTATCAAGGAACGAGTGATCAAAAATGACAAAGGATGCAGAAAGGTCAAGGCTCTTGGGACGACTTGTCCTGGAGAGAAAATACCATCCAGCATTTGCAGAATCAGTTACAGAGTATTAAAGGTGCAGAGTGAAAGCATAGTCGCACTCTATACAATACTGATACAAAGGCAATTATTCAAACATGGAAAGAGCTTCAAGGAATGAGACCTCTGACAGCAAAGGAGAGAAGTAATTATAGATTCATGAGGGAGCTGGCCCTGATAATTAAGAGTTAAGCTGAAGAGAAAATCCCAGCTAAGGTAGCCAACCAACAGGGATGCTGAGATGCTGCCCCTGGGGTGAGTTTTTTGAGGACTCCCCTTGAAGGAGAAAGGTCCTTGAGGACCTTGATAACAGATGTGCTAAAACTGTATCTTGTTCTAGTCCCCTGACCACTCCTAGCCAATATAAATATAAAGGGGCGATGACAGGAAATCAGATCGCAAAGGAGAATTTGGTAGTTATAATACAAATGGTCCAAAGATCAAAGGAGCACAATTTACAAATTGTATGACATAGTAATCAAAATGCATATCCTGGAAATATATACTGAATCAGGGGAAGTCATCAAGGAGTTGCTATCAAGGTTTCTAGTTCCGTGATATGTAAAAATCTAGACAAAATACAGACTTCCACAGCTTCAGACTATCAGAACATCAAAAAAAAGGGGGCCAATAACTTTGAGAAGACTTGAAGTTTTACTGATACCTTTGAGGTGATCTGGATGTGGTCATGAACTAACCCAAGATGGGGGTTGTTCTTTTTCTCCCCCAAATCCATAATGGCGACACCTCAGATGCCTGTTTCTGAACCCTCTTCTATCTCCTAAGGGTCCATGTTGCCCATTTCTCTCAAATCTAATCCACAGTGATATTCTTTGTCTCCTGCTCCCTATCCTCTTCCCCTCTAAGGCTACCTGCCTTATTTAATCCTTTTCCCTGTTCTCATGCCGACATCTGCCTTGATATCTCTCCTGACTTTTTTTTCACCATTTGTCTTAGTATTTTCTGTGCTGTCTGTACTTATTAAAGTATGGTTGCCTCTCTGTTTCCCAGTGCCAGTTATGGTCTTGCCCCAGCAAGTATCTAAAGAACCAGGTATTTTTGCCCCCATTTCATAATTTCATAAATTAATTATCAACTCACCAGAGAAGCTGATAGTTTTGGCAATATGTAGTCCCTACCCATTTGCCTCATTTCTCTTGGGCTGAGTTTGTACTTACTTCTCCCAATGACACCACGTTTTGTGATAAAATCCATCCCAGGTTTCTGGGGAGAATATTCTATAGCTTCTGAGGCAGGCTATTCCACTTTTAATTTATAAAGATATTTTATTTTACCAATTACATGTAATAACAATTTTCCACATAAGTTTTCCTTATGTTTTCCATAAGTTATATGATCCAAATTGTCTCCCTTCCTCCCTTCCCTCGCCCTTCTCTGAGATAGTAAGCAAATTGATCTGGTTATAAATGTATTATTATGCAAAAAATATTCTACTTTTAAACAGCTCTAATTTTTAGGAAAATTTCCCTCCTATCAAGCCTGATTTCTCCTCACTCTAAAATCCACCTATTGTTCTTTATAATTTCACAACATTCATCTTCAATTATTTTGTAGTTGTGGTACTTCCATTTACATGATGGTAGCCAATGTATGACTTTGGGCAAGTCCTTTTACCCTGTTTGCCTCAGCTTCTTCATCTATGAGCCAAGAAATCTTTGCCAAGAAAACCCCAAATGGGGTCATAAAGAGTTGGACATGACTGAAAACAAAAATGACAACAACAAAGTCATTATGCATATCATTTTCTTGGTCCTGCTCACTTCATTTTGTATCAGTTCATGTACGTCTTTCCATTCTTCTCTAAATTTACCATATTCCTTGTTTCTTATAGTGACATTCAACTGGACCCATGTAGCCACAATTTATTTAGCCATTTCCCAATCTATGGGCATCTACTTTGTCTCCAATTCCTTACTATTATTAAAAATAGTAAGGGCTGCTATTACTATTTTAGTGCATGTACATGGAGCCTTTCTTTGGGCCAGTGACATCCTTGTGATCTCTGGTCAAAGGATATGGACATTTTAGCCACTTATTTTACATAATTCCAAGTTGTTTTTAAGAATGGTGGTATGAATTCACAGCTCTACCAATGATGCATTGTACCTGGGGGGACACATAATGAGGGTCTTCAAGTTTTGAATGGCTGTCATTTGAAAGGGGTTTAAACCTGAGGAAGCTGTCACCCCTGCCTCCACCTGGACTTGCACATAACATACCCTGGAAGAATGCTGGCTCCCCAGCGATCCGTGAGACTTCACCAGATGTAGCTGGTAGCCCATCTAACCATGCTCCTTCACGAAGGCCATTGCGTACACCTGTCTCCTCTCCCTCTCTACTTCTGCAATGCCTCACAGGGATCAAATTAATTTGACCATTGCTTCTAGAAAGAGCAAGTCAACTGACTGCTCACTATCCAGAGAGCTCCCTGGCTATCACTCATCCTCTACCAGCCTTCTCTGGCCATCCCTCTCCTCCATAAGTGTTGGTGTCCCCCTACTAGAATACAAACTCTTTGAAGGCAGGAACTATCTTATTTTTGTACTTGTATCCTTAGTTTGTACCGTGTCTAGAACTCCATAAATGCTTTTTCCTTCCATACATTCACTTATTCATTCATTCAATTGAATGTCCTATTCTCTCTCTCTCTCTTTTTTTTTTTCAAAATCTCTAGGGACAGAGAGTCCCGTGGACACCCACTCCACTGTTTTATCGGCTTGACAAAGGGTTTTATTGTCCTCAGGCCAAAGGGACTCTCCTCCCGCTGATATAAGCTCATTGTTCCTGCCTAGACTTCCTTCAGACAAGCAGAACAACTTGTCCACAAACTCCAAAAATCCTTTATGTTCTTATCTGTAATTAAGGTGTTGCCTTGGCCCCTTCCCCCAAGTTGGGGAATTCTAGTACCGCCTACATTCTCTTTTCAGAGGGAAGGATTTCCAAGGGATAAACTCTGGCTGCCTTTCTTTCAGAAACATTCTCCAACTCCTGACTGATGTACACTGGGGGAGAGTATTCTCTGGGCACTCACCGTTTGTGCCTTCTAGTCCCAATACTATCAAGGTGCTCCTGTTCCATTATTGCATGAACAGAATTTTCTCCGGCCTCAAAACCACACTTCACGCTGCCTCCACACTAACTTTCTTGAAGTCCAGCTTTTTAACTTCTCGTTCCCTAGTCCAAGAACCTACACTGTCAACCACATTAAGTCTTCCATCCCTCTATTTGGCCCTCAATTTGGCTGCCTATGGAAAAAAAATCAAAAGAAATTAAAAGAAAAACATCAAAAGCAAATAAACAAACCACCAACTAAAAGCTATGTCACTGAAATGACCAAGCTAGGCCCTGGAGAAGACAAAATGTACCTCCCTATCTTTTTAGTGATAGCGGGGGGCTACAGGCATGGAACCCTAAAATAAACTTCCAGATTCAGTGATGTGTTGATTCATTTTGACGAATAGCTTCTTTTTTATTCTTTTACCAAGGATGAAGGAGTGGAGGGATAAGGAACTTTTTGGATATGGAGGTAATGTAAAAATAAAAGACATCAATGCATATTTTTTTAAACCCTTCCATCTTGGAATCAATACTGTGTTTTGGTTTCAAGACAGAAGAGTGTTAAGGGCTGGGCAGTGGGGGTTAAGTGACTTGTCTAGGGTCACACAGCTGGGAAGTGTCTGAGGCCAAATTTTAACCTAGGACCTCCCGTCTCTGGGTCTGATTCTCAATCCACTGAGCTACCCAGCTACCCAGCTGCCCCCAAATGCATTTTTTAAATGGTAAGAAGGAAAAAAGACCCTCTAGGAATCCTGCACTAATCTAATACCTGTCTGCCTTTTGTTCTTCTTTTCCCTAACATATACCCTTAGGGAAGTCAGTCTTCTCTAGCTTCCAGCCCAAACCAGGTTTATTTTTGCCTCTGGACCAGTGTTAGAATGTAAAATCTTTGAGGGTGTGGATTGTTTCATTCTCCGTAAACCCAGTGCCTAGTCCAATCCCTGGACATTGTGGGTGCTTCATAAATATTTGTTCATTGACTGACCTGGCATGTCCTTCCCTTGCTTATCCACCTAGCTAAGCTTTACTCATTCCTTTGTGGCCTCCCTCAAGAAGAACTTCTGGAATATTCCAGCTCCTGGTCATTTTTCCCTTTTCTAGACTCCTGGACCCTACACAATTCAGTCCTTAATTGTTCTCTGATTGCTTCCTAAGTAGATGCAGAGACCCCATTTTTACACTTCTGTTAAGATTCTCCCTCCTCCCCTTCTTCAACCACTCATCCCACTACCCATTTTGTCCCCCTCTAGTGGCTAGCACTATGCTAGTGTTCAATAACGGTTGGCTAATTCCTTGGCTGGAGGACTTCTTCTGTGCTGTCCAGTCATGCGCTTTTACCATCCCCCAGGATCACAATGACTTCTCTCATGATGAATGGCACTTATTTAGCCGTGACCTCGGGTGATTTTCTGCTCTATGAGGTTGACCATATTCATAGTACTGGCTCCACAAAAGAGCAGTCATCTTGCCCCTTGAGCTGTAACCAAGGAAAACCCTCAGGGCTTCCATCGGCCATGGCAGACTCCTTCCTCTCATTGATTTTTATTCTGCCAGACCAGGAGCCTGGACTTCCCACTTGGACATTCTACCACCATCAAATCTGGTTTAGCACTAGTGCCAGAGACTGACTGCTGACCCACTTCCAGTTCAGGTTTCTTCTACCAACCTAGTTTCACTTTTACAATTCTTTGCTCTGAAGTAGAAACAGCATGATGAGCTAGATCAGCCTAGGCACCACATCAGAAGCCAAGGCTAGAGTGGACTAAGTAACACCATCCCACGAGGACCCACAGTTTCTGACTGAGTCCCAGCTGCATTCCCTGGAGGATTCTTGTGCCATGTTACTTCCCGGTGCCAAACCCACTCCCTCTTCTAGTGTAACACAGGGTTCATATTATATTGCTATAGTCACCAGGTCCCCAAACACAGATTTCCTTCTAAATCAAACTTTAAATGTTTGCTTAAATTCTCCCAAAATCCTACCATTCACTTTGCCTGCTCCCTGCCCAAAACAACACCCCCCCCACTCATGGAACTGATTCATACAGGTTAACAATAAATCGACTTCCTATTGTCAAAGTCTAGGGCACCAAGGACTCCATTTTTCAGTTGGTTTTGGTCAGATCTGACTCTTCATGATCCCATATGGAGTTTTCTTGGCAAAGATATTGCAGTGGTTTGCCATTTCCAGCTCATTTGACAGATGAGGAAACAGAGGAAAACAGGGTCAAGTGACTACTTGCCTAGGGTCACATCTCTGGTATGAAGATGGGATTAACTCTCCCCTGCCCATTTTTAGATTTAATCACCAGAAGTGTATACACCCCACTTACACTTGAGTGGGGAGAGGTCTGTGACCCACATGTGTGATAGTGGGTGACGAATCAGAACCCAATGTCTGCCCCCTGGGCAGTCCTAAACAAAGCTTTAGCTGTAATTTGTGGAGAAGAGAGAAATTATAAGAAAATGCAGCAAGACAAGAAGCTGGAGATTGCTCAGTCATCAGTCAAAGAAAGATTCCATGTGGAATGTGACTGGGAAACAGTTGGAGGCAAGAGCCAACTGCTGACTTGGCTGAGGGCTCTTCTGGCTGATGGTGACTTTGAAGGAAGAAATTGAGTTTATCTCTGAGACTTGGGATAATCAAGTTGGAGCTGACCTGGCTGATTTGAAGGCAGAAGAAGAAGGACAATAGTCCATCTCTCTCTCTCTCTCTCTCTCTCTCTCTCTCTCTCTCTCTCTCTCTCTCTCTCTCTCTCTCTCTCTCTGATTTGTTCCGTTTCATGCTAGTGACTGAATTGCCATTTCTCTCAATATCCTCCAACACCACAAATTGGTCCATGTAAAATGGAAGGAAGACACAGGAAGTGACAAAAAGGAATGGTCTTTTAAAATGCCAAGAACTTCCTGTGAAGAGGTCTTTCGCCTTTAACTTCATCTTGAAGGAACTCCAGCCTGGGACCTCGGACTGCTCTTGGATTTTCCCTTAGAATTACCACATGGGTAAGTGAAAAACTCCAACTCCTTTCCTGGATTTTCTGAAGGGACTAGCCTCAGGAGAGACCTCCCCTCTAGAGAGTGGCTTCATGATTAAAGCCCTTGCTTTACTCATCCCTAGGTCCTCAGATCAAGGCTAAGGCCCCTCCGGCTGAGAACTAATTAGCCCTGTCTGGTTAAGCCAGGGGCCGAAACAAAATACTTAGTGTGTTAGGTTAGATATCTTTCTCTATCCTCTCTCTGATTTTCTTACTTTCACTCTTTCTATATTTCATAAATAAATTGCTAAAAAAATAATTTGGAATTGATTAAATTCTTGGCAACCCTACTCTTAAATAATCTAGTCCAATCCTTTAATGTTAAACTGCTTACATTTTCCCTCTTACACTGTAAGTGTCTGAGGTCAGATTTGAATTCAGGAAGATAAGTCTTCCTAACTCCAGACCCAGCACTCTACTCACTATGCAACCTAGCTACCCACGTCTCTACTGTCTTAGAAAAATTAAAAATTAATATTGTAACGGGTAGCAACAGTGGATAGAGCACTGGTACTAGAATCAGGAAAATTTGGATTCAAATCCAGACTCAGATATTTATTAGCTGTGTGTCCCTGGGCAATCACTTAACTCTGCTTGCCTCAGTTTCCTCATCGATAAAATGAGCTAGAACAGGAAATGGCAAACCATTCCAAGAGAACCCCAAATGGAGTCACAAAAACTCAGGCACAACTGAAATGATTCAACAACAATATGGAACAAATGGGCACGCTGTGTTCAGGCATCATTCTTCTGAGCTCCTCCCCAGACGATTCTCTTCACCTTGAATCTTATATTCCTTCCAAATTATCTCAGAATTCCCCTCCCGCCTCTATTAGCCACATATCAAAGTCTGTCTCATCTGAGAGAGGACAGAATCCACCTTTCTTCACTCTCTATGACCAGTCCTTGATGTAGTAAGATAGAACATGACCGAACAACAAAATAGGGATGGTCGTAGCACCTACCTCTCAGGGTTATCGTGAAGATCAAGTGAGATAATAATTGTAAAGGACTTTGCACAGTGTCTGGCACTTGCTGTATAAATGTTAGCTGTTGCTATTGGTATACCATTGCTATAATTGTTATTGTTATTATAGTGTCCTTGGTGTGAAGTCCTCAGTCTCCCTGAAATCAAGGATTAATCAGTCTTTCCTTAAATAGACGAACTAAGCAAGCAAGCCCTGAGAGTAGAAGGTGGACCATAGGACCATAGGACCATAGGAAGGATCTGAGTTGGGCAGGGAGAAGTGCAAAGCTGTACATTTAGGACTGTTCACACCCTGTACCATTATTGCTGTCCTGCTTGCTTGTGTTTCCCCCCCTGGATTTAGCATAGTTTCTGGCACAGAAAGCACTTGATAAATGTTTTTTTTCATTCCTTCACTTACCTTATGCCTTATGTTCTTAGAGCATACCCTACTTACCTGTGTTCACTTTCTGGGTCAGGAAACTCAGGACTACATCTTCATAAATGTTCTCAATGGTGATGATATGGCTATAGTCTGCAAATACATAATTCTCATATTCATGCAACTCCTAGAATCAAGATGTAGAGAGAGAAGTCAGGGCAGGTGCCTTTGGGAACATCCTTGGCCAACATTTCCAGGGCTTGGAGATATACTGGCTCTTTACCTGCTACTTACAAACAACCCCAAGTCTCCTCCATCCATAATATGCCCTCACTTGATTGTGCCATCTTCTGGAACTATCATCCTATATTGCTCTTTCCTTTCATAGACAAACCCCTTCATCTCCTTTCAGTTACTTCTCAGTCCTTTGTAGTCTTGTTTCCATACTCATCACTCAGCCAAAATTTCTATTTTCAAAGTTGCTAAATTTGGGGGCAGAGTCAAGACGGTGACTTGGAAGCAGCAAAAGTAGATTCCTCTGTGAAAACTCTTCTACACCAATAAAAAACCAAAGCACTTCAAGAGGGACAGAAAACCAAATCCAATAAGAAGACAGATTCGAGGGACCCTCCTGTTCTGTTCAACTTAAAAGCTATGCAGAGAAGGTTGAATTTTAGGGTTTAAGGAAAAAGAAAGAAGGAAGGTCCCAGGGCTCTTCTCCTACCTACTATGCCAAGACTCAAGTGGTTGGTGGGATCTCAGGGCTAGGACTCCAACTGGAACAGAGTGCCTTGCTACCACAACTACCCAAAACTCAGGGCTCTGACCACAGCTGGCAAAGAGGCAGCTGAAGGAGGGAAGACTGGTTGCAGTCTTCAGCCACCACACCTCCATCTTGGGTCTCTGCCTCTGGAAATTTTGGCCTCAGAGTACATTCAGCTCTGTAGATCAGCTCAACTGGATTAATCCAGTCTATCAATAGGGCAAAGAAGAAGCCTCCAGAGGGCAGAGGGGTTCAGTCTCACAGAACTGGAAGAAAAGCAGAGGAGCAAGGGTGCAGAGTGGACAGAGTGCCAGGCACAGCAGTGGGACAGAGCCAAAGGTCTCTCCTGCTCCATCCAACCTGAAAGCCTCTACTGGTACCTGGGGAAGATCTGGCCTCAGGGCACATTAATACAACTGGTCGGCTCCATCAGCCTAATCCAGTTAATCAACTGAGCAGAAAAGAAGTCCTTTCAGGGCAGAAAAGCCCAAACTCACAGATCCAACAAATAAACAGAGAAGCAAGAATACAGCCAATAAGGAGGGAGAAAGAAGGGGAAAAAATATGAGTAAACAACAGAAAAAGAAAAAAAAAGAAATTTAAATTAATAGCTTCTATTCAGATAATGAACAAAGAATAAATGCAACAGAGAAAGACCAAGGAATACCATGCAAAAACTCAGGAACTCCAGTGAACTGGACCCAGGCTCAGGAAGAACTCAAAACACAATTCAAAAAACAATTAAGAAAGTTTAAATAAAATTGGGGAAAGAACTTAAAAAGAAAAATAGGCCATCTGGAAACAGAGGCACATGAACTAAAACAAGAAATGGTGTCCAAAAAGCCAAAATTGACCAGCTTGAAAATGAGGCAAAGAAGGTAAAAGATAAAAACCATAACCTACAAAGAAAAATAGATCAAAAGGAAAAGGAGGTTCAAAATGTCAGGGATGAAATTCAGTCTTTAAAAATTAGAATTGAACATTTAGAAGCAATTTAGAAGCAATTCACAAGGCAGTAAGAATCTATAAAACAATGAAAAAATTGAGGAAATATGAAATACATCATTTATAAAATAACAGACCTAGAAAATAGATCCAGGAGAGACAATTTAAGAATTTTTGGTCTTCTGGAAAATCATAACCAAAGAAAAAGCCTGGACATCATTCTATGGGGAAATTATAAAAACAACAACAACAACAACAACAAAAAAACTTCCCTGATATTCTTGAACAAGAGGGTAAAAGTAGAGATTGAAAGAATCCACAGATCACTTCCTGCATTAAATCTCCAATTGACAACACCCAGGAATGTTATAGCCAAGTTCAAGAACTTCCAAACCAAGGAAAAGATATTACAAGCTGCAAAGTTGCCAAATCCAAAGACCCTTTCTCCATCTTCATCCTTCTTGATTGCTCTGAAGTACTTGATATTGTCAAACACCTTTTCCCTCTTAAATTCTCTCTTCTCTCTAGGTTTTCACAACACCACTCTATCCTGGTTCCCTTTGTGCCTGACTCTCTCTCTCTCTCTCTCTCTCTCTCTCTCTCTCTCTCTCTCTCTCTCTCTCTCTCTCTCTCTCTCTCTCTGTTTTTCTGTCTGTCTGTCTCTTTCTCTGACTCTCTTTGTCTCTCTCTCTCTCTCTTTCCAAATCCCATTGATTCATTTCTCATCTCCATGCAAATTCCCAGATCTATATATATAGGGTTAGTCTCTCTCCTGAATTTCCACCATGTTTAGAACTAGCTATCAGCATCTCAAGTTCTGCATCCTAAAACAGAACTCATTACCTTTTTCCTCAAATCTACCCCTCTTCCCACTGTCCCTATTGCTGTTGAGGGAGTCATCATCCTTCCAGGAAAACAGGTGCAGAACCTTGGGATCATCATCAATGCTTCACTCTCCCTGACCCCATGCATCCAATCAGTTGTTCAATATTCTCAATTTCACCACATCTCTCATATCTGTTCCCTTCTCTCCACTCCCAAGACTACCACCTTAGAATCAATCACCCATCAACTCTTGCCTGAAGTATTGCAGTAGCTTCCTAATTGGTTTTAGATTCTAATTTCTCCCCCATACTATCATTCCTCCACACAGCAGCCAAAATATTTTCCTTAAGAGTGGGTCTAACCAAATGTCATGCTCCAGCCCACTAAGGTCCTTTGTTGTTGTTCCACTGTTTCAGTTGTGTCTGTGTCTGTGATCCTAATTGAGATTTTCTTGGCAAAGATACTGAAGTGATTTACCATTTCTAAGGCTCTAGGGTCAGATTTGAACTCAGGAAGACATCTTTATGATTCCAAGCCCAGAGCCCTAGTCACACACCTGCCCTAATCCTTTTCTGGGACGGTGAATTCTATGATAGCAAGAATTGGGTTTTATCTAAATTTTGATTCTTCTAGGACTTGACACCAGACTCTATGCATTTAACAAATGTCTAATTGTCATAGGATCCCATTGTGGAAACATTAATACTTCCTTTATATTGCAACTGAAAATATCAAGAAATAAGTATATATTCAATCCAAAATCTTTTCAGACTTTTTAATGACTAAGACCAGGTTTGAATTCAGAAAGATGAGCCCTCCCAGCTCCTTCTGTCCACTGTGTCAGGGACTCCCTAATGCCAATAAAAACAAATGCAGATTCCTTTGGCTTTTAAAGCCTTTTATATGATGGTCCACATTGAATATTTGCAGAGCTGATTGCCTAGAAGACCCCCATTCCCACTGCCCACCCCCATCTCTTAGACTCTCTACCTTCAAGTTTCAGTGAAGGAGAAGAATTTCTAGAGCAGCTGATGCAGGAAGGGAGCAAACAGAGAGAGAGACACACACACGGAGGAGAAAAGGATCTCATCAGGGGCTGCATCCAAGCAAGAAAAATGTTCGTTCCTGCCTTTAGGACATTTTCTAGCTCCAACCACAAACCTACCTTAATGTATGTCATTTCAAGAGACAATTGAGTAGAGTAGAATAGAGTAGAATGCAGTAATAGTATATTCTACTACAGTCCAGGGCCATGGAGTATGGTATACCACAATACAGGACAGTGTATGAATATTATATTAGAGTGCAGTGTGTAAACCTTAAAATTTCTTAGACTTATAAATGTTGGAAATTTCACCATTGGGAAATTTCATACTTGGAAAAGTTCTTACTGATAGTCTATTGGAATGTGAACCCCATTGGCATGGGAGGTTCCTCCTCCTCCCTTCTTAAAATTAATTTAGGACAGAAACCTTTTGCTGAACAATGGAAAGGGCTTTGACCTATGCTTAAGCATAGAACAGAAAGTTCTTTGAGTCATGATTGATTTTAGAATTGATACAATAGAGATACTTGGAATGATAGAACCAGGTCTTGGAAATTACAATCTCCACCCTACTCAGTCCTAACAGGATTTAGGAAGGGCTGCAGCATAGATCAAAATTTAATTATTTGAGAATATTACCTTCAACAGACATGTGCAAAGCCACAGACCTCTGGGCGGTCCTGGGTTAAGGTAGAGCCACCATTGGCACAGGGAAGACATAGACAGTGATTGGTAGATGTGAGAACTGAGGGGAGGAAACTTAGATAGTTTCCTTAAAGATAGCGGGGTCTGAGGACTAGGTGGGGTTGGTTGGAGAGGTTTTTGCTCTGAGAGGTTGTGCTCTGAGAAGCTTGCTCTGAAGGAAGCTGGAGGTGGAGGCCCCTGAGACTGTTTCTCCATTTTGGTCACGTGAGTAATAGGGACTGATCTCTTTTCTTTGCCTCAGCTATCTAAGGGCTTGGGCCTTTTGGCCAGCCTAAACAGAAGGGGGTATTTAAGCCCTATTCCCTTCTCTCCCCTTTCTCTCTCCCTCTCTCTCTCTATCTCTAATACCTTTCTTCCTCCTGTTTGTAATTAAACTCCATAAAAGGTTGACTGCTGACTTGAGTTTTCATTTAGGAATTACATAGCTGAATTCCTTGGCGACCTTAAATTAATATATATCAGTCTTTTAAAGTGATTTCCTTGTCACAAGTATTGTATAATACAGGGCAGTGCAGTAACAGCATATTAGAGCAGAGTACCATGCCAGGTACAGGACAGTAGAATGATACTATATTACAATACAGTACAGAGCTGTGGAGTACAGAAGAGAGGAGAGTACAGAGCCACGTAGTGCAGTAAGGTACAACAGAGTGTAGCCTAGTATATTGTAGGCCAGTATAGAAAAATATAGTGTAGCCTAGTGTATTGTAGTCTAATATGGCAAAATATAGTATAGCATATTATATTATAATAAAATATAATTTAACATAGTATATTAAAGTATAGTAAAATACTGTGTAGCCTAGTATATTAAAGTCTAGCATAGTAAAATACAGTGTGGTATAGTACAGTACACTGTAGTCGAGTCCAGGAGGGTGTAGTGTAGTGTAGACTCGTAGAGGGTAACTGGATGTAGTAGAGTATGAAAAGTCTTCTGTAAACCTCAAATTTCCTTCCTGGAATCAGAAGACCTACATTTCAGTCCTGACACTTGCTAGATGTAGCGTATTTACTAGCCAGTTCCTGATTGGCTCTGTGCCTCCGAATTCGGCTCTTCAAACTCCTCCTTCAGGCCTCTTTCCCCATATTTGGGGCAGTGAATGGCAGCATGGAGGCCTGCGGTTCTCTTGAGGGAACAGAGGCTTTGGAGAGAGTGGCTCAAGCACGGGGAAGGCTGACCCTGGGCCATCACACTCACCCGTTTGCAGCCCACCTCCAGCCTACTCAGCAGGTACGGAAGGAAAATCTGGACGAGCCATTCTTGAATAAAATGCTTCCGAGCAAATCTGCTGTCAGACTCCAATTTCTGGAAGAGCAGTCAGGCAATAAGCATTTGTGGGTCCTGTCCCACACACCTACTATAAGAGGCACTGGAGGGTCTGAAGACCAAGGGGGAAATCATTCCCAGACCCGAAGAAGCTTACAATCTCGCTGTTGTTCAGTCAGATCTGACTCTTCATGACCCCATTTGGAGTTTTCTCGGCAAAGATACTGGAGTGCTTTTGCCATTTCTTTTTCCAGCTCATTTTACAGAGGAGGAAACTGAGGCAAACAGGGTTAAATGGCTTGCCCAGGGCTATATCACTAGCAAATATCCGAATCCAAATTTGAACTCGGATCTTCCAGGGTCCAGGCTTAGAGCACCACCGTAGTCTAGCTAGAGGAAACAAATACAAAATCCTCTGTTTGGGGTTCAAAGCCCTCCCCACCCCTCCTCACCCTTTCCCTTCCCTCTTTCTGGAAAGGAAGCTAGAGCTCAGGGGAGCAGCCAGGGTCCGGGATGGGGTGCTCTTACTTTCAGCACGCGGCCCTTGACCTTCTCCAACAGGCAGATGACTTGCCTCCGGCGAGTGGCTGAGGACACGTGCTTCTCTGAAAGCTGCTGGAAGGTGTACACGGCATTTTCCATCAGCTAAGAATGAAAATGGTAGAGAAATGCACTTGCTATGGAAAAGATGTGTGATCTGAGTCCTCCAGTTCCCTTTTCCCAGCCTCCAGGGCCATCCCTGGCTGGAGAAAGTCTCCAGGAGGACCTGCTCCGGGCTTCCTTCTCACCCACTCCCAGCCCAGCCCAGCCCAGAGCAGAGCAGACACTGGCCCTTCCTGGTACCTGCTGCATGAGATCCTGAGCACTGAAGACGAGGTTTCTAGTGCCGTGAAACCCAAATCTTTCCTTCAAGCCCTGAAGACTGTGCCAGTAGAGCTCTGCTTTCTGGTAGCATGGCTGCATCAGCCCTAAGTCCCAGGGCACGTCTCCCAAGGAGCAAACCTGCGAACGGGGAGCACATGGGGAAGTCTGAGCCTTTGCTGCCCAGTGCAGGCTGGTGACTTGGTCAAAAAGAGAACACTATTTCACCTAGGATTGGGGAGAGCTGCTTTTAGGGTTCAGAGAAAGGAGAGGAAGGATCCCCTGACCTCAGATGCGACAGAGAAGTTAGCCTCGGAGGGACTGCCTTGAGAAAATGTTTTGATCATGCAACCCATCTCAATAAGATAGAAAAGAGGAAGCTCTCTAAAGAGTACTTTTCAACCACCTCAGATTTACAAAAACAACATGCAAAGACAATTAGCTGGGGGGAAATATCATGGCACAGTCCTATAAGACAGTTAGTGAGTGGCTCAGTGGATGGAGAGCCAGGCCTAGAGATGGGAGGTCTTAGGTTCAAGTTTGACCTCAGATACTTCCCAGCTGTGTGACCTTGGGCAAGTCACTTGACCCCCATTGCCTAGCCCTTACCATTCTTCTGCCTTAATACACAGTATTGATTCCAAGATGGAAGGTGAGGGTTTAAAAAAAAAAAAACAGCATTAGGAATAGTCCAGGACAGGGTGAGGAAGGCTGGTGACAAAGGCTGATGACTAATGCTAGCTGTCAACAAGGAAATGGCTTTTTTTAGAGGAAGAGCAAAGGAAAGAAATATGGCTCAGATAATTGGCATGGTGATGAGGGATGACAAAAGAAGACAGAACTTAAGAGCACTTATTTCTGCTTGTCTTGGAAAACTGAAAATCTAATTAAGGGAGGACATGGTAAGGGTGACCGACATCTCCCAATGAATTCAATGGCCAAACCAAGATGAATTGTATTCCCGTATACTGCATTATATCTTGCTAAAGCTATCGACTGGCCAGGAGCCATATTTCAATTCCCAACAAGGTTCTAGAGCATGACACATGTTGGAGGGGAAATGGAAAAACAGGGGCACTGATGCACTGTTGGTGGAGCTATAAACTGGTCCAACCATTTTGGAGAGCAATTTAGATTTATACCCAGAGAGTTATAAATCTGTGTATAAAGAACTGTGGGAGTAGAAACACAGGAGAAAAACAACTGCTTGATCACATGGGTTGATGAGGATATGACTGGGAATGTAGACTCTAAATGATCACCTTGGTACAAATAATATGGAAATAGGTCTTGATCAATGACAAATGTAAAACACATGTGGAATTGCACGTCAGCTACTGGGGAGGAGGGGAGGGAAAGGATATGAATCATGTAACCATGGGAAAATATTCTTAATTAATTAAATTAAATTTTTCAATTAGAAAAAAACTGTGCATACCCTTAGACCCAGCTATACCATTGAACAGACTAATTTTTTTTAAACATGGAAAGGAGCTATATGAGATAATGAACAATAAAATGAGTAGAACCAGGAGAACATTATATACATTCATGGAACTAATGCCAGAAGAATAAACTGAATGTTACCTCCAGAAAGTAAACAGAAAAGAAAAACATGAAGGCTTAATTTATATGAACATGTTGGGCTCCCTGATGATATCCTTTGAGATGCAGGGAGGGTAAGAAGGAGCTGGGACACTTGGGGACAGAATTCATTATGTAGATATGAAGAAAAGCAAATTAAATACATAGGAGATCTGTGATTTCATTTGTGTACTATCTTCTTTTTCTTTGTATATGGAAATGCTTGTACTGTTTGGTTTTGTAAACATCTGGAATAAAAAAAATTTTGGAAAAAATATTGTAGAACATATCATTAAAGGGAAGTCTTGTGAGCAAATAAGGCAGTCAATAAGCATTTTTAGGTGCCATCATGTGCCAGGAATTGTGCCAAATGCATTCTAATTAATATCTCATTCAATCCTCGGTTTAGGGTATATGTTATTATTATACTCACTTTATAGATAAGGAAACTGAAGTACAGGTCAGGGTCACATAGCTAGTAAGTGTCTAAGACTGGATTTGAACCCAGTTCTTGACTCCAGAACTAGTACTCTCTCCACTTTAGCCCCATTCAGACATTTTCAGTTGTGTCACCCCATTTGGGGTTTTCTTGGCAAAGATACTGGAGTGGTTTGCCATTTCCTTCTTCAGCTCATTTTACAGATGAGGAAACTGAGGCAAACATGGTTAAGTGATCTGTCCAAGGTTACAACTAGTAACGCGTCTGAGGCCAGAGTTGAACTCAGGAAGATGAGTTTTCCTGACTCCAGGCCTGGCTCTCTATTCCCTGCATTACTAAGCTGGTGGTACAGGAGAAGGCTAGAGATCTATTATGCCTCAATTTTACCAAAGGATTTTTTATTGTCTCCTAATAGACTCGTCCAAAAAGATGGAATAAAAATGGCGGAACAAATAAGCAATTAATGGATCATCATCAGCCTGAAGGGAGGTTTCCAGTGAAATGTCACTGAACTCCTTCCTTAGCTTTATTCTAGACATTTTTGTTAATGAAAGAAATGAAGGTATAGATGATATACTTGTCAAGTCTTCCTATAACACAAAGCTGGTAGGAATGATTAATCCACGGGGTGATCAAATCAGGCTCTAAAACCATTTTGACCTTCTAGATCAATGGGGCAAGTCCAATAAAATGAAACTTGAGAAGGATGAATATAAAACCCAAATTAGCTCGGTTCAGAAAAAACCAACATCTCCCAATGAATTCAAATGGCCAAAACCAAGATGAATTGTATTCCCATATGCTGTATTATCTCCTGCTAAAGTCATTGGTTCACCGGGAGTGATATTTTGATTCCAACAAAATTCTAGAGCATGCCAAATGTTGGAGGGGAAATGGGAAAACAGGGGCACTGATGCACTGTTGGTGGAGCTATAAACTGGTCCAACCATTTTGGAGAACAATTTGGATTTATACCCAGAGAGTTATAAAACTGTTTACTCTTAGATCCAACTTCAGGGAAAAAAAATCAACAGCTTTTGGACGGGATGGGGGAGTAGAGTTGACCAAAAACTCAGATGAGTAAGTTCTGGGAATGGGTTGGTGGACTGCAAGTTCAATATTGTAAAGTAGTTAGATAACAATTCAAGGCAATCAGCCTTTATTAAACACTTACTATGTGCCAAACACTATGAGGAAAGACTAAGGACATAAATACTAGCTGACACAAAGATAGTCCCTGCCCTTAAGAAACTTACATTCTTTGTGTGTGTGTGGTTATTTATAATTTTATTTAATTGATTAATTTAAGTGTTTTTCCAGGATTAAAAAAAATCATGTTCTTTCCCTCCTCTCCTCTTATCTGCTCCCATAGCCAAAGAATGAATCCACTGGGTTTTACATGTGTCATTGAACAAGAGCTATTTCCATATTATTGATAATTTCACTAGGGTGGTCGTTTAGAGTCTACATCCCCAATCATATCCCCATCAACCCATGTGATCAAGCAGTTGTTTTTCTTCTGTGTTTCTGCTCCCACAGATAGAAGCTTACTTTCTAATGGGTAAAGACACTATATGGATGGCAATTGACAAGCAGGATGTGGAGAGGAAATGTCCTAAATGACAAAGAAAAATAAAGGCTCAGCAGCCAAAGCAAAAATGGCTAATTCTAAAGTATTCTGCCCCTTCTGGAACATTCAGAATGATCTGTCTAATCCTACGAGCCCTACGTTCTGGGAAGAACAACGAGAAGCTGGAGCTCGTCCTTTTGGGGCAGCCAATCCATTCCATTGGCTGAAGGAGCTAAGAATTTTTAGACCAGAGAAGACAAGACTTGGGGGGGGGGCATTTTATGTGTCTCCAAGAATCTGGAGAGCTGTCAAGAGGAAAATTAGATTCTTCTTCATGTAGAGTGAAATGAGCAGAACTGGGAGAACACTGTACACAGTAGCAGCAATATTGGACCAGGATTATCTGTGAAAACTTGGCTACTCTCACTAATGCAGTGATGTGGGACAATCCTGAAAGACATGGCGGGGAAGGCTATCCACCTCCTGAGAAAGAACTGTTGGAGTCCTCTTTCACATCATGGAAAGCCCAATGGAATTACTCATGGGCTACGGGAGGGGGTTGGTGGGAGGGAGGGAAAGAACATGAATCTCGTAAGCATGGAAAAATATTCTAAATTAATTCATTAAAGAAATTTTTCCAGATCATATCAGTGGATTTATGGTTTTATTTTAGGTTTGGGTTCTGCAGGAGTGCGCTCTCACAACAGTGACCAATACGGAAGTGTGCTTTGCATGACAATAAAACATTAAAAAAAATTAGACTTGTTCTGGGTGGTTCTGTGGAGGGGGACGGATGGAAGCGTTATCAATGGGCAGCTTTGGGTTTGAGGTCAGGAAAGACTTTCTAACAATCAGAGCTGTCCAAAGATGATAAAGTTTGCCTCTGGATTTGCTTCATTCCCAATCACTCAAGGCCTTTAAACAGAGACTAAATGTCATGGAGGCTGTAGGAGATTTTTTTTAAACCCTTACCTTCCATCTTGGAGTCAATGCTGTGTATTGGTTCCAAGGCAGAAGAGTAGTAAGGGCTAGTCAATGGGAGTTAAGTGACTTGCCCAGGGTCACACAGCTAGGAAGTGTCTGAGGCCAAATTTGAACCCAGGACCTCCCATCTCTAGGTCTGGCTCTCAATCCACTGAACTACCCATCTGCCACCCCCACCCCCTTTTTTTTTTAATAAACCCTTTCCTTCTGACTTAGGTTCCATTCTAGGGCTAGGCAATTGGAGTGAAGTGACTTCTCTAGAGTCACACAGCTAGGAAGTATCCAAGGCCACACTGGAACCCATGCCCTCTGGATTCTAGGTCCGAGTTGTGGCCCCCAACTGTTCCACCTCCTTTTTTTTTTTTTTAAAGATTCTTCCTTAAGTGATCTCTTCCAGCCCCAACTGTCTAAGATTCTTCACATGGTAGCCCTTGGAGGAAGGTGATTTCTACATGTTTCCTATTATAACTCACTTCCCCTCAGTGCCAAGGAAGTGCCCCAAATGGTTTCACAGTCAGCACTTTCTGCTTTCTTATTAGGCACTAGGAAATGTGATCTCCCCCGCAGGACAAGCACAAGATCTGGGATGGCGACCTACAGAACAGCTGCAGGAAGTGTGGCACCAGCCAGGATACACAAAGGGAGAACTGGAGAAAGTAACAAGAGCCCTCTTCAGCTCCTTTGGCATTCAGTGGGACGATTTCCAGTGGAGAGACACGTCGGACACCCTCCCCTTGCACGAGGCTGTCCGGAAAAGGGGGCTCACGGGAAAGGGGGAGAGAGGCAGGGAGGGAACGAGCAATTATCAAGCATCTGCTAAGTGCCAAGGCTCTCTGCTGAGCCCTTTAGAAATATCTCAACGACAACCCTTTGAGGTAGGTGCTATTATTCTGCCTAGTTTACAATCGAGGACACTGAGGCAGGGAGCAGTTAAGTGATCTACCCAGGGTCACATAGCTAGCAAGCGTCTGAGGGCACATTTGAACTTGAGTCTTCCGGTCTCCAAGCCTAGCACCAATATTCATGAAGCTAAATTTAAATTGACTGATAAAGTTAAATGCTATGAATGTCTATATAATTAAATATATAATATAAATAATAAATAAGTAATAAAATATAAATATAGTTAAATGTCTATATAGTTAAACATGTAATATAAATAATAAAATATAAATATATAGTTAAATATATAATATAAATAATCAATAAATAATAAAATATAAATATAGTTAAATGTCTATATAGTTAAATATGTAATATAAATAATCAATAAATAATAAAATATAAATATAGTTAAATGTCTATGTAGTTAAATATGTAATATAAATAATAAAATATAAATATAGTTAAATGGCTCTATAGTTCTCAAGAGGAGAAGTCCAAGGTCTGTTTAATTGCAAGGAAAAAAATGTTCCAAATCACAAATCATTAGAAAAACATGAATTAAAGCAATTCTGAGGTCCAACTGGCAAAACTGGCAGAAGAAGTATCAGAAGGGGGCAGCTGGGTAGCTCAGTGGTTTGAGAACCAGGCCTAGAGATGGGAGGTCCTGGGTTCAAATCTGGCCTCAGACACTTCCTAGCTGTGTGACCCTGGGCAAGTCACTTGACCCCCATTGCCTAGCTCTTACTTCTGCCTTGGAACCCATACTCAGTCTTGATGCTAAGACAGAAGATAAGGGTTAAAAAAAAGACTTATATGGACTGATGCAGAGTGAAATGAGAGGTGTCAGGAGACTCTTCTGCCTTGGAACTAATACACAGCATTGGTTCTAAGACAGAAGGTAAAGGTTTAAAAAAGAAAGAAACACACAGCTTCAGAGAAACCTGAAAAGACTTCTATGAACTGATGCAAAGTGCACCAGGAGGATAGATTAAACTATAGCAAAATTACAAAAACAAATAATTTTGAAAGACTTAAGAATTCTGATTGATGCAGTGACTCACCAGGATTCCAGAAGGCTGATCATGAAGAAATCTACCTCTCTTCTCCTGACACAGAGGTGATAGATATGTGGACTGAGAAACACATTTTTGGACAGAGCCAATATGAGAATTTTCTTATGACTGATTATGGGTATTTGTTTTTGTTTTTGTTTTTTTTTAAACCCTTACCTTCCATCTTGGAATCAATACTGTGTATTGGTCCCCAGGCAGAAGAGTGGTAAGGGCTAGGCAATGGGAGTCAAGTGACTTGCCCAGGCTCACACAGCTGGGAAGTGTCTGAGGCCAGATTTGAACCTAGGACCTCCCACCTCTAGGCCTGACTCTCCATCCACTGAGCTACCCAGCTGCCCTCATGGGTATTTGTCTTAAGGATTTTATTTTCCTTTTTTTTTAATGGAGAGAAAATATAAATGCTTTGGTAATTTTCTCAAATTTTTAATTTTTTTAAAAAAAAGTATAGGCTGAAGGATATAGATTAGGACCACCCGGGGAGCTCTCACCTCCTCTTTCAGTACAGCAATGACCCGGCTTCTCTGCACATTTCTGAGCAGACGGTCTATTCGATGGATGAGAAGGGTGCCAATCATGCCGACCCCTTCACTAATAGGGCGCAGGAGCTCCTCCAACACCCAGACCAGTTGTGGCTCCACTTCCTGGCAGAGGAAGGACTCAGCAGGGCCACATACCATTGCTGGAGAAAGAGCAGAATGCTTTATGAGGACCTAGGTTCAGCAAAAAGCTGGGCTGCAGCGTGCTCCTGGTTCTGGGGGGAGATACCAGGCTCACAGGACAATTCTCTGACTCAAAAAGGTGCTGGGTGGCTCAGTGAATAGAGAGCCAAGACTAGAAATGGGAGGTTCTGCATTCAAATACGGCTTTAAACACTTCAACACTTGACCCTGGGCAAGTCACTTAACCCTCATTGCCTAGCCCTTACTGCTTTTCTGCCTTGGAAGGAATTCTTAGTGTTGAGAATTGGTTCCAAAGCAGAAGAGTGGCTGGGGTTAGGGAACTGGGGTTAGGTGACTTGCCCAGGGTCACACAGCTAGGAAGTATCTAAGCCAGATTTGAACCCAGGGCTTCCCATCTCTAGGCCTGGCACTCAATCCACTGAACTACCCAGCTGCCTTCAAGGTGTGGGGTTTTTGTTTTTGTTTTTTAGATGCTTAGTCACTGGACTGTGAGCAGCACAAACAAAAGGGAGGAAAGTAGGAGATGGGTTTGGGGTAGGGAGAGGGTCAGAGACATTCTGGAGCTGAGTCTGGCCTTTATGCAACCTGCTCCAGACCGAAGCAGAGTCTTCCTCACCCAACCAATTCTCACATTGAAGTTTCTGAGCAATCTGATTGCTTAATGCAAGCATCTGATCCACCTCGGGACGAATTTTCTTCTCTAATTCTTTCTGCGATTCTTCCTTTCCTTGATGAAAATTCTGGAGCTCAGAGGAAATCAGCTTTAATACTAGAATATAAATGTCATCCAAGAACTGTACAAGTGAAAAGCAGGAGCCAGCCAGATACAGAGACGGAAAGACAAAAACAAAAGGGGAGAGAGAAAAAGAAGGGAGAAAGAGAGGAAGAAGGGGGAGATATATATAGAGAGAGAGAATGGGAAGGGAAAGGGAAGGGAGAGAGGAGAGAGGGAGAAAGAGCAAGAGAGAGAGAGAGTAAGAGGGAGAGAAAGAGTGAGAGAGAGTAAGGGGAGAGAGAGAGAATAATAGAGAGAGTAAGCGAGAGTGAGTGAGAGTGAGAGAGTGAGAGAAATAATAAGAGAGAGAAAGAGCAAGAGAGAGTAAGAGCAAGAGAGAGGGAGGGAGAGAGGGAGGAAGAGAAAGAGAAAAAGAGAGGGAGGAAGGGAAAGAGTAAGAGAGAGTGAGGGAGAGAGTGATGGTGGGAGAGGGAGAGAGAGTAAGAAAGAGCAAGAGAGAGAGGGAGGGAGAGAGAAATTTTATTTAATTATTTAATTTGGAATATTTTTCCATGGTTATATGATTCTTTCATGTTCTTTCCCTCCCTTCCTTCCCCGTCCCCACCTGTGAACTTTAGATTACTCCACCCTACTTAGTCTAACAAAAATCAGGAAACTATAAACTTTAGATTACTCCACCCTACTTAGTCTAACAAAATCAGGAATGTCTACAACCATACTTAAAAGAGAAAGAGCAAGAGTGAGAGAGAGAGTAAGAGAGTGAGAGAGTAAGAGAAAGAGCAAGAGTGAGAGAGAGAAAAAGAGAGAAAGAGGGAGGAAGGGAGAGAGTAAGTGAGTGAGAGAGTAAGAGAAAGAGCAAGAGTGAGAGAGAAAAAGAGAGAAAGAGGGAGGAAGGGAGAGAGAAAGAGAGAGAGAGAGTAAGAGAAAGAGCAAGAGTGAGAAAGAGAGAAAGTGTGTGTGAGAGAGACAGAGAGAGAGAGACAGACAGACAGACAGAGAGAATGGGAATTAGAAAAGCATATGGCTTTATGTCAAAGATATTTGTAGAGGTCATGGCAGAATATCTGAAGGGAATCGGTATTTTGAATGGCCTTTTCCTAGACACCCCCAAACCCCAAGTGCTGACCAAAGAAGCACCATGCCAATACATAGCAAGACTGTTGGTTGTATTTCTTTCTGTTTCATTTAGTGGGGGCTGTCATAGAACCCATTTCCACAGCCTTGAGGGCTTTCTGACACCCCCAAAGCACCAAGCACCTGCTCCACAGGGGTGCTTATTGAAGGGTTTCTGTATAGAGTCTCCCACAAACACTGGGTAGAAATCTCCATATAAGCCAGGCTTGCTAGCCTTTCTTGTGCCACAGATCTCTGGAGGTAGAGCCTAAGGGCTCCTTCTCAGAATAATGTTTAAAAAATTGAAGGAAATGTTTCATTTCAGTTAGAGGAGAGAGAACAAAGATGTAATTTTTTTCCTGTCCAAGTTTCTCTCTCCACCATCGAGTCAGGCCACAGTTCTGGTCTTCAGGGCTAAGAAACCCTGCTCTATTCCCTCTGCTCAGGAGAAGCCTGTGGCTCAGTGGCTCTTGTACCCCAGGGGGTACAAGAGGCCAGAGTGGGGAACTCACCTTCCTCCAGGCCCACTTCCTCCTGCTCCCCACACCCCTGAGCACAGCTGGCTTGGTGGCCCGGAGCCTCGGCAACAGATCCCGCATCAGCAGGTTGGTGAGGATCTAGGCCCAAAGAAGGCAGAGGTGAGGGCTTCCGGGCTCCCTCTCCCACACTCCCTCCCTAGGTCACTGGCCCACCACATGCCACAAACCTCAGCATCTGTGCCCAAGAGGAGGTGGTCAACTCCGTAACTGCCTTTCTCTTGCCTGTAAGACTTCACTGCCTCCAGAAATGCCTCTGCATCGGGGGATCCTCTCTGTAAAACTGAAGCCAGTTTTGTCTTAGTCCTCCATGCTTCGGCCAACGCATGGTGGTCAGGCAAGGAGGCAGCTATTCGCCCTGAGAATCCTCTCTGGCTGTCAAAGTCCATTTCCAGCGGGGCATTTTCCCTGGTCCTTGTGGCCACTGAAGGCAGAGTCCTGCCTACCCCTCTCTCGATAGCAGTATTCATTTTCTGCTCTTCCTAGATGGCGAGTTCCAAAGAAGATGGCATGGCAGTTTATGAAAGACATTGAAAAGCTGGAAAGTGTCACAGGAAGTACAATTGGGGAAACTGGGTGAGCCGGGGGAAAGAGAACTGTGTCTAAGCATCCGGGGAAGAAGCATTATTAGACTTGTTCCCTTCGTCCTCAGGAGGTCAAATCAGGAACAATAGAGAAGAGAAGTTGTTAAGAGGCCTGTTGGGGGCCAGATATCAGGAAAAACTTTCTAACCACAGGGATGGCTGCCCCGAAAGTAGAGTGAGGTGCCTTGAGTAGTGCATAATTCAGTCTAGGATTTTACCAGCAATCGTGTCAAGTTCAACAACCAATTATTTTAAAGATACTGTCCTCTTCCCTTAAAAAAAAATCAAGAAAAAGGGGCAGTGAAGTGGCTGGAGACAGGAGATCTCAAATCTGATCTCAGATACTTCCTAGCTATGTGATCCTGGGCAAGTCACTTAATCTTGACTGCCAAGCCCTTACCATTCTTTTGCCTTGAAACTAATATATACATACATACATACATATAAACCCTTACCTTCCATCTTGGAATCAATACTGTGTATTGGTTCTAAGGCAGAAGAGTGGTAAGGGTTAGGCAATGGGGGTCAAGTCACTTGCCCAGGGTCACACAGCTAGGAAGTATCTGAGGCCAAATTTGAACCCAGGACCTCCCATCTCTATGTCTGGCTCTCAATCCACTGAACTATCCAGCTATTCCCTGAAACTAATATTTAGTATTGATTATTTTTTTAATTAAAAAAATTTATTTAATTATTTAATTTAGAATATTTTTCCATGGTTTCATGATTCTTTCATGTTCTTTCCCTCCCCTCCTTCCCCACCCCCACCTGTGAACTTTAGATTACTCCACCCTACTTAGTCTAACAAAATCAGGAATGTCTATACCCATACTTAAGGATTAAGTATTTAGGAGAATGGCCTATGACAGACATGTGCTAGCAAATGACAAATCAGAAATAATTGACAGACCCCTGGGCTGTCCTAAGTCAAGCCTAAGATATCATTGGTACATGTGAGACTCAGGAAAGTAATGTAAAACCGTCTATATATTTTAAGTCACTTCCTCTCTCCGGCCTCTTTGATGGCGGAGAGGTGGCTGGTGGCAGCTTGCTGAGAGTGTTGGCATCTTGGCGTGGCAGCTGCTATTGTCCAGGTTTAGCGGTAAGTTTTCCTTGATGCCATACTGGAGGAAGCCTAGTAACCTAGTTCAGGTGAGGCTCTTCTCTGAGATCCTTCAGAGTTTAGGCTGATTTTTCTCTCCTTTACCTTCCAAACACTATCCTCTTAGAGAAAGCCTCTAATCTTCAAGGACTTTGTGGCAGAGGACTTTGAACTCACCTGGCACAGACCAGGTGGAAGAAACCCTATATCTTTTCCCTCTCTCTTTTCCTTGATTTCTTCCCTATATATTGATTAAACCACCATATATTTCCAAACGGACTTGGGTATTTTATTGGGATATTCCCTGGCGACCAAAAATCAAATTTAGATTAAGTCACGACCCTAAATTATCCTGACACACCCCATAGCTGACATGCAATTCCACTCGGTTTTACTTGTGTCATTGATCAAAACCTATTTCCATATTACTGATAATTGCTTTAGTATTGATTCTAAGATAGAAGGTAAGGGTTTTAAAAAAATCAAGAGCTTTGGTTATTGAATCCAGACCCTCCCCCATTTTACAGACAAAGAAACTGAGGCCTAGGCAGTTTAAGTGCCTTGCCAATAATCACAAAGCAACAGAACTGGAGAAATGCAAAATCTAGATCACAGGATCTAAGTTAGAAGCACCCTCAGTGGCCATCCAGTCTGACCCATTTATTAAAGGAACTCACACCTCTGATCGGAGACCTCCCAAGACAGGCTGGCTAACCACTTGTCAGATATGTTTGAGTGGGATTCCCAGATCTGTCATTACATGTGTGTCTTCAGACATTTCACTTAACCTGCCTGGACCTCAGTTTCCCCATCTGTAATATGAAGGTTGTTATATTAGATGGGCTCTGAGAATCCTGTAGTCACTCAGTCTACAATCCTATGGTTCTCTGGCCTTAGACAAAGTAGGTGCTTAATTCTATATTATCTTTGGTTGAATAAAGCTATCAAGAAGGGTCTACCTATAAGACTCTAAACAATTACCCTGGTGCAAATATCAATAATATGGAAATAGGTCTTGATCAATGACACATGTAAAACCCAGTGGAATTGCAGGAGGGGGGTGGGAGGAGGGGAGTGAAAGAACATGAATCTTGTAACCTTGGAAAAATATTCTAAATTAATCAATTTTAAAAAGAAGAAGAAGGGTCTACCCATAGAGAAAGGATACTTATGCAGGAGGAAAGAACTCGGAGATTTGTCCACACCATACTGACCTCTCCCAAGTAGTCTGGTCTGTGACATCAGGAACCCGCTGAAGAGACACAGACATAATTAGCCCACAGAGGCTGTTGAGCTGAGCCCAGGCCTACCTGTCCCTCGGCGCCGAATCCCATCTCTCAGGACAGATTTCCAGCTGTCTTGGGATTCTAGAGTGTCCGTGCATAAGCAGAGGGGCTGACGGAAAGGATGGCAGAGATAGATGGGAAAGTCCAGTGGGGGCTCCATGATTGGATCTGGATCTTGAATGAAATGGTTCCCTGGAAAAGAAAAAGGATCCAGGTGGGACCCTTGTCTTACAGTCAAGAAGAAAGCAGCTTCTCTTCTGTCTCTTGAGTTGTGCGGCTTGTCCGGGACAAATCAGAGCGCTCTATTATATAAAGTGGGGAAGCGGGAGCCATCTTGCTTTTTTCATTGGCCTCCATGACAAAGGGTCTCCAAGTCTCTTTTTCTGAGGCTCGTGAAGGGGACCTAAACATACATAAGGATGCTCTGTTTCTGCTTACTCCTAGCACCATTGACTTCAGAGGACTGTTGTTGGAAAGGGCTTTGTAAACCTTAGAGACACTGTGGGAATGGGAGCAGTAGTGATTACTTCTCCAAGTCTTACCTGATGACCTTTGATAGAGACATTCCCTCCATGAAGCCACTAGTGTGTAACCGGTCAAAGCCACAGACTCTTGTGGCTCGTCACCACGTCTCTGCTCCTAGAAAGACATCCAAAGGGACTTTTCAGAACTTCTCTCAATTAGAAATTGCTCTCATCCGGGAAGGTTAGCAACTAGCAAAGCAAGAACTCCCCAAAATATTTGCTCAAGGGACACCTTCAATGAAGCATCACTGAGGCAGCATGGTTCCTTGGGAGTCAGAAAGACATGGGTTCTAGTCCTGGACCAGCAGGATTATCATTTTTTATGTCACCTTAAGCAAGTTACTTCCTAATCTCTGGGCCTCCGTTTCCCCATCTATAAAATAAAAGGGTTGGATTAAATAGCCTAAGCCATGCCAAATCCAACATTTCGATTCTAAGATTCAGGAATCACACTATTCCCCAACCGAAGGGTGGGTTACTTCTTGTCTCTGCACCTGCCCTGAATTCCCCACCTCTGGACTTTTGCTCCTAGAATGACTCTTCAAATTCCTATCAATATTTTAAAACTCAAAGCTATCAGGACAGGTAGATGGCTCAGTGAATTGAGGGCCAGGCCTGGAGAGAGGAGATTCTGGGTTTAAATCTGACCTCAGATATTTTCTAACTATGATCCTAGAAAGTCACTTAACCCCATTTACCTGGTCCTTATTGTTCTTCAACCTTGGAACCAATACTTCATATATAATTCTAAGGTAAAAGTTAACGGTTTAAAAAAACTTCAATGCCACTTCCTAGAACAATTTCCACTATTTTTTTTTCTAGTTAGCAATGATAATCTTTTATACAGCACTCTGGCATCTAGAAGCCAGTGTTAATTTTTACATTTCTCCAATTCCTGCATCATATATTTTTTGTATGATAATATCCTCCTGCTAGACCATAACCATCATGATGGCAGAGACCACCCCTTATTAAAACTTCTCATCATCTCTGTTTATTAAGATCACAAATTTGAAAGGTCCTACCCTCTTGTTTTACAAATGAAGAAACTGAGGCCCAGAGATTGATGAATGACTTGCCCAAGACTACTCATCAAGTTAGTTATGGGTCTAGGACTAGAAATTGCTAGGACTAAAACCAAAGATGGTAAATGTCTTTTCCAGGGTCACACAGTTAGTAAATAGAAGAGCCAATAATTGAATTCAGGTCCTCTGCCTCCAAATCTATTCTTTATTGAGTAAATAAACATTTGCTGAATTTAAATATAAGATTTGATGTTCTATTGACCTAAAATTTCTGTGGAAACAAGGTGATTTGGGAATAAGGGGTAGGATATGCAAGCAAATCAGCTCAAGTCTAGGGAAGAATGGTAACTATAAAGATGGCGGGAGAAGAAAGCTCTTTCCCTGGCTGTCCCACTCACAGGTGTTTGGTGCTAATTCTGCTCCACTAGCCTTTCACTCCTATTCTGAAGTGCCCATGACCATGTGGGTACCACTGAGAGTATGTATCTGATCTCTGCCTTTGACCTAATGGTCCATTTTAGACATCTACTGTCTTAATTGGGATTAAATTCCAATTCAATTTAGTTCAATCCAATAAAAATCTCTTACATATCTATCATGTATATGGCACTCGAGGCCATGGGGAACTACAAGAGGTCTTCAAGTAGGGGAATTACACAGTCAGTGGCCTCCAAATACCCTGTTCATTCAAGTTACTGAATATATAACTCCATGGAATGCTTAGTCAAGATGAATCAACCCTCTGAATGGAGCCATTCCCAGTTCCCCCAGTGGCTGGTACCTTCCCTTCCTCTCCCATTAGAGTGTAAACTCCTTGAAAACAGTTTCCTTTTGCCTTTGTATTCCTTTTTTGTATGCCTTTTGTATGTTCCTCACTTAATGTTTGTTGATTGATTGTCTGATTTGGAACAAAGCTCAAAATCCTTCAGAAATTATTTGAAATGGCAGAGAAGCTTCTAGGGGAAAAAAAGTGATCTTTCAAAATGGAAAAATTACCCAATAATGAGAAATGTTCAAATTTCTTCCTCTTCTGTGAAACTAGGGGTTGAGCTAATAAGTTCTTAAGGGGCTTCCCAGCTCTGACTTTCTATGATCCTGTGAGGGTTCATGATTCTTCATATTGGAAAAAGGGAAGGGGATAGCCATACCAAATAATAATAATAATGAGAGGAACAATTCGTAGAAATAGAAGAAAATCTTAGTATTTTAAGGTTTACAAAGTGCTTTCATGTGTAGGAGAGGGGAGTGAGGGGAAGAATATGATTCTTGTAACCAAGGAATAATGTTCTAAATTGACTAAATAAAATTAAAAGAAAAAATATATGAAGATTAAAAAAAAAGTGCTTTCTTCAGAAAACTTCATAAGGTAAGGTGGTAGAAGTATTGTTTCCCATTTTGTTGATGATGAAACTGAGGTTCTCAGAGTTGCCCTGGGTTCTACATTGGGTGGGTATCAGAGCCAAGATTCGAACCACGGGGTCATAAGTCAGAATTGGAATGGACCTTAGAGATCACCTAGTCCAACCTCCTTATTTTACAGAGGAGGACACTGAAGTCCAGGGAAGTCCCCAGAGAGAAGCACCTCCGTCCTGACTGGACAACATGAAAGATGACCATTGGAGAGCTTCTCCAAATCCTTCACTATTTAAAGATGGCACCCAGGGTGCCATTCTCTTCACCATTTCCTATCTGGTTACTTTCCTATGTAAAAATTAAAATTAGCCATCAATAGGCAATGTACTGCTCTTTCACCTAGATGTCATCATCTCCAGAAACTCATTATTCCACAAGATGAAATCATCTGGGAAACTCTGATCTTTTTGGATAAGTTCCCACCATAACTGCATGGCTTCATGCCCCTTCCCCTTGTCACTCTTTTCCTCCATTAGAAAGTAGGGAGGGCAGATGGATAGCTCAGTGGATTGAGAGTCAGGCCTAAATATTGGAGGTCCTGGATTTAAATCTGGCCTCAGACACTTCCTAGCTGTGTGACCCTGGGCAAGTCACTTAACTCCCATTGCCTAGCCCTGACTGCTCTTCTGCCTTGGAACCAATACACAGTATTGATTCCAAGACAGAAGGTAAGGGTTTAAAAAAAAAGTAGGCACTGTTGGTACTTAGCACAGTGCCTGGCACATAGTAAGTACATAATAAATGCACATTGACTCTGACTCCAACTCTGACATGGCTCCAGAGTTTCCCCCAGGTCCAAGCTCAATATTCTTTTCGCTTCTGCCTCTACAAAAAACTGACTGCAAAGGGGTCTAGAATCAAGCATTCAGCTGGGCATCAGCATTGCCAGTGGTGTTTGGCACGCCCCCGCAGAGAACAAGATGAATACATTTACCTCTTTACTGCCAAACCACTCTAGAGAGTAGTTTCCACGCAGGACACAATAACTTTCCCTCCACTTTGGGGAGCTCCCTTGCAGGTGGGTCAGGATCCCCTCGTGTATCACGGCTCGGGGAGGTCTCTGA